>NC_044563.1:130509301-130580690 GCF_007565055.1 Rhinopithecus roxellana | reverse complement strand
GATATCCAAGACATCACATCTGAGATTCCTCAAAATGAGTGCTAGGAAACTCCCCGAGAACGGGTGATAGAACACTGTGAAATGAATTCACATATCACAAAGCAGTTTCTCACAAGCTTGGTTCCGCTTTCTCTTGAAGGATATTTCCTTCTCCTTCTATTCTTCAAAGCTATCTGAAATATCACTTCTCAGAATCCACGGAAACAGTCCAAAGAAAGGCTCCAAAGAACACTGGCGTAAGTCTGTGAGTTGCATTCACACATGGCAATGCAGTTTCTCAGAAAGCTTCTCTTTAGTTATTATGTGAGGATATTTCCTTTATACCATGGGCCCCAATAGGCTCCCAAATATCACTTTGCAGATTCCACGAAAAGAGTGTTAGCAAACTGCTTCTTGAGGCAGAGGTTGTAACTCTGTGAGATGAACTCACAGATCAGAAAGAAGTTTCTCAGAAAGCTTCTTTCACGGTTTGAACGGATGAAATTTCCTTTATCAGCGTAGGCCTCAATGTGATCCAAAGAAGCCCTTCTCAGATTCCTCAAAGACAGTGTTAATGGACTGCTCCACGAAACATAAGTGTAACTCTGTGAGATGAATTCACACATCACCAAGAAGTTTCTAAGAAAGCTTCTTTCTAGTTTTCATCTCTGGATATTTCCTTTGTCACTGTAATGTTCATTGCGCTATGAAGTATCTAATTGCAGATTTCCAGAAAACTGTGCTAACAAACTGATCACTGAAGAGAAACGTGTAACTCTGGGTTGCATTCACACATGGCAATGCAGTTTCTCAGAAAGCTTCTCTTTAGTTATTATGTGAGGATATTTCCTTTATCACCATGGGCCCCAATAGGCTCCCAAATATCACTTTGCAGATTCCACGAAAAGAGTGTTAGCAAACTGCTTCTTGAGGCAGAGGTTGTAACTCTGTGAGATGAACTCACAGATCAGAAAGAAGTTTCTCAGAAAGCTTCTTTCACGTTTGAACGGATGAAATTTCCTTTATCAGCGTAGGCCTCAATAGTGATCAAAGAAGCCCTTCTCAGTCCTCAAAGACAGTGTTAATGGACTGCTCCACGAAACATAAGTGTAACTCTGTGAGATGAATTCACACATCACCAAGAAGTTTCTAAGAAAGCTTCTTTCTAGTTTTCATCTGGATATTTCCTTTGTCACTGTAATGTTCATTGCGCTATGAAGTATCTAATTGCAGATTTCCAGAAAACTGTGCTAACAAACTGATCACTGAAGAGAAACGTGTAACTCTGTGAGTTGCATTCACACATGGCAATGCAGTTTCTCAGAAAGCTTCTCTTTAGTTATTATGTGAGGATTTCCTTTATCACCATGGGCCCCAATAGGCTCCCAAATATCACTTTGCAGATTCCACGAAAAGAGTGTTAGCAAACTGCTTCTTGAGGCAGAGGTTGTAACTCTGTGAGATGAACTCACAGATCAGAAAGAAGTTTCTCAGAAAGCTTCTTTCACGTTTGAACGGATGAAATTTCCTTTATCAGCGTAGGCCTCAATGGATCCAAAGAAGCCCTTCTCAGATTCCTCAAAGACAGTGTTAATGGACTGCTCCACGAAACATAAGTGTAACTCTGTGAGATGAATTCACACATCACCAAGAAGTTTCTAAGAAAGCTTCTTTCTAGTTTTCATCTCTGGATATTTCCTTTGTCACTGTAATGTTCATTGCGCTATGAAGTATCTAATTGCAGATTTCCAGAAAACTGTGCTAACAAACTGATCACTGAAGAGAAACGTGTAACTCTGTGGTTGCATTCACACTTGGCAATGCAGTTTCTCAGAAAGCTTCTCTTTAGTTATTATGTGAGGATATTTCCTTTATCACCATGGGCCCCAATAGGCTCCCAAATATCACTTTGCAGATTCCACGAAAAGAGTGTTAGCAAACTGCTTCTTGAGGCAGAGGTTGTAACTCTGTGAGATGAACTCACAGATCAGAAAGAAGTTTCTCAGAAAGCTTCTTTCACGCTTTGAACGGATGAAATTTCCTTATCAGCGTAGGCCTCAATGTGATCCAAAGAAGCCCTTTTCAGATTCCTCAAAGACAGTGTTAATGGACTGCTCCACGAAACATAAGTGTAACTCTGTGAGATGAATTCACACATCACCAAGAAGTTTCTAAGAAAGCTTCTTTCTAGTTTTCATCTGGATATTTCCTTTGTCACTGTAATGTTCATTGCGCTATGAAGTATCTAATTGCAGATTTCCAGAAAACTGTGCTAACAAACTGATCACTGAAGAGAAACGTGTAACTCTGTGAGTTGCATTCACACTGGCAATGCAGTTTCTCAGAAAGCTTCTCTTTAGTTATTATGTGAGGATATTTCCTTTATCACCATGGGCCCCAATAGGCTCCCAAATATCACTTTGCAGATTCCACGAAAAGAGTGTTAGCAAACTGCTTCTTGAGGCAGAGGTTGTAACTCTGTGAGATGAACTCACAGATCAGAAAGAAGTTTCTCAGAAAGCTTCTTTCTCATTTTTATTGGAAGATGTTTCCATTGGCCCCATTGTTTTCAAAGGGATCGGGAATATCTGTTCTCAGATTCCACACAAATAGGCCTAGGCCACGGCCCCACGAAATACCGCTGCAACTTAGTGAGTTGAATTCACACATCACATAGCGTTTCTCAGAAAGCTTCTTTCTTTAGTAAGACGAGGTTATTTGTGGTCTTGGAGCGCCACCGTGTGTCCTATTGCAGATTCTGCGAAAATTCTGCTAGCGAGTTTCTCAGTGGAAACAATGATGGACATCTGTGGGCTGAATTCACCCACAACAAAGAAGTTTTTGAGAAGCCTTCTCTGCAGGTTTCTCTGAGGATAGTTCCTTATTCAGCATGCGATTCAACGATATCCAAGACATCACATCTGAGATTCCTCAAATGAGTGCTAGGAAACTCCCCCGAGAACGGGTGATAGAACACTGTGAAATGAATTCACATATCACAAAGCAGTTTCTCACAAAGCTTGGTTCCGCTTTCTCTTGAAGGATATTTCCTTTCTCCTTCTATTCTTCAAAGCTATCTGAAATATCACTTCTCAGAATCCACGGAAACAGTCCAAAGAAACGGCTCCAAAGAACACTGGCGTAAGTCTGTGAGTTGCATTCACACATGGCAATGCAGTTTCTCAGAAAGCTTCTCTTTAGTTATTATGTGAGGATATTTCCTTTATCACCATGGGCCCCAATAGGCTCCCAAATATCACTTTGCAGATTCCACGAAAAGAGTGTTAGCAAACTGCTTCTTGAGGCAGAGGTTGTAACTCTGTGAGATGAACTCACAGATCAGAAAGAAGTTTCTCAGAAAGCTTCTTTCACGTTTTGAACGGATGAAATTTCCTTTATCAGCGTAGGCCTCAATATGATCCAAAGAAGCCCTTCTCAGATTCCTCAAAGACAGTGTTAATGGACTGCTCCACAAACATAAGTGTAACTCTGTGAGATGAATTCACACATCACCAAGAAGTTTCTAAGAAAGCTTCTTTCTAGTTTTCATCTGTGGATATTTCTTTGTCACTGTTATGTTCATTGCGCTATGAAGTATCTAATTGCAGATTTCCAGAAAACTGTGCTAACAAACTGATCACGAAGAGAAACGTGTAACTCTGTGAGTTGCATTCACACATGGCAATGCAGTTTCTCAGAAAGCTTCTCTTTAGTTATTATGTGAGGATATTTCCTTTATCACCATGGGCCCCAATAGGCTCCCAAATATCACTTTGCAGATTCCACGAAAAGAGTGTTAGCAAACTGCTTCTTGAGGCAGAGGTTGTAACTCTGTGAGATGAACTCACAGATCAGAAAGAAGTTTCTCAGAAAGCTTCTTTCACGGTTTGAACGGATGAAATTTCCTTTATCAGCGTAGGCCTCAATGGTCAAAGAAGCCCTTCTCAGAATTCCTCAAAGACAGTGTTAACGGACTGCTCCACGAAACATAAGTGTAACTCTGTGAGATGAATTCACACATCACCAAGAAGTTTCTAAGAAAGCTTCTTTCTAGTTTTCATCTCTGGATATTTCCTTTGTCACTGTAATGTTCATTGCGCTATGAAGTATCTAATTGCAGATTTCCAGAAAACTGTGCTAACAAACTGATCACTGAAGAGAAACGTGTAACTCTGTGGGTTGCATTCACACTGGCAATGCAGTTTCTCAGAAAGCTTCTCTTTAGTTATTATGTGAGGATATTTCCTTTATTACCATGGGCCCAATAGGCTCCCAAATATCACTTTGCAGATTCCACGAAAGAGTGTTAGCAAACTGCTTCTTGAGGCAGAGGTTGTAACTCTGTGAGATGAACTCACAGATCAGAAAGAAGTTTCTCAGAAAGCTTCTTTCACGTTTGAACGGATGAAATTTCCTTTATCAGCGTAGGCCTCAATATGATCCAAAGAAGCCCTTCTCAGATTCCTCAAAGACAGTGTTAATGGACTGCTCCACGAAACATAAGTGTAACTCTGTGAGATGAATTCACACATCACCAAGAAGTTTCTAAGAAAGCTTCTTTCTAGTTTTCATCTGTGGATATTTCCTTTGTCACTGTAATGTTCATTGCGCTATGAAGTATCTAATTGCAGATTTCCAGAAAACTGTGCTAACAAACTGATCACTGAAGAGAAACGTGTAACTCTGTGAGTTGCATTCACACTTGGCAATGCAGTTTCTCAGAAAGCTTCTCTTTAGTTATTATGTGAGGATATTTCCTTTATCACCATGGGCCCCAATAGGCTCCCAAATATCACTTTGCAGATTCCACGAAAAGAGTGTTAGCAAACTGCTTCTTGAGGCAGAGGTTGTAACTCTGTGAGATGAACTCACAGATCAGAAAGAAGTTTCTCAGAAAGCTTCTTTCACGTTTTTGAACGGATGAAATTTCCTTTATCAGCGTAGGCCTCAATGTGATCCAAAGAAGCCCTTCTCAGATTCCTCAAGACAGTGTTAATGGACTGCTCCACGAAACTAAGTGTAACCTGTGAGATGAATTCACACATCACCAAGAAGTTTCTAAGAAAGCTTCTTTCTAGTTTTCATCTGGCAGTATTTCCTTGTCACTGTAATGTTCATTGCGCTATGAAGTATCTAATTGCAGATTTCCAGAAAACTGTGCTAACAAACTGATCACTTGAAGAGAAACGTGTAAACTCTGTGAGTTGCATTCACACTGGCAATGCAGTTTCTCAGAAAGCTTCTCTTTAGTTATTATGTAGGAATAATTTCCTTTATCACCATGGGGCCCGAAATAGGCTCCCAAAATATCACTTTGCAGATTCCACGAAAAGAGTGTTAGCAACTGCTTCTTGAGGCAGAGGTTGTAACTCTGTGAGATGAACTCACAGATCAGAAAGAAGTTCTCTCAGAAAGCTTCTTTCATCGTTTGAACGGATGAAATTTCCTTTATCAGCGTAGGCCTCAATGTGATCCAAAGAAGCCCTTCTCAGATTCCTCAAGACAGTGTTAATGGACTGCTCCACGAAACATAAGTGTAACTCTGTGAGATGAATTCACACATCACCAAGAAGTTTCTAAGAAAGCTTCTTTCTAGTTTTCATCTGTGGATATTTCCTTTGTCACTGTAATGTTCATTGCGCTATGAAGTATCTAATTGCAGATTTCCAGAAAAACTGTGCTAACAAACTGATCACTGAAGAGAAACGTGTAACTCTGTGGGTTGCATTCACACTTGGCAATGCAGTTTCTCAGAAAGCTTCTCTTTAGTTATTATGTGAGGATATTTCCTTTATCACCATGGGCCCCAATAGGCTCCTAAAATCACTTTGCAGATTCACGAAAAGAGTGTTAGCAAACTGCTTCTTGAGGCAGAGGTTGTAACTCTGTGAGATGAACTCACAGATCAGAAAGAAGTTTCTCAGAAAGCTTCTTTCACGTTTTGAACGGATGAAATTTCCTTTATCAGCGTAGGCCTCAATGTGATCCAAAGAAGCCTTCTCAGATTCCTCAAAGACAGTGTTAATGACTGCTCCACGAAACATAAGTGGTAACTCTGTGAGATGAATTCACACATCACCAAGAAGTTTCTAAGAAAAGCTTCTTTCTAGTTTTCATCTGTGGATATTTCCTTTGTCACTGTAATGTTCATTGCGCTATGAAGTATCTAATTGCAGATTTCCAGAAAACTGTGCTAACAAACTGATCACTGAAGAGAAACGTGTAATCTCTGTGAGTTGCATTCACACTGGCATGCAGTTTCTCAGAAAGCTTTCTCTTTAGTTATTATGTGAGGATATTTCCTTTATCACCATGGGCCACCAATAGGCTCCCAAATATCACTTTTGCAGATTCCACGAAAAGAGTGTTAGCAAACTTGCTTCTTGAGGCAGAAGGTTGTAACTCTGTGAGATGAACTCACAGATCAGAAAGAAGTTTCTCAGAAAGCTTCTTTCACGTTTTGAACGGATGAAAATTTCCTTTATCAGCGTAGGCCTCAATGGATCCAAAGAAGCCCTTCTCAGATTCCTCAAAGACAGTGTTATGGACTGCTCCACGAAACTACGTGTACTCTGTGAGATGAATCACACATCACCAAGAGAGTTCTAAGAGAGCTTCTTTCTAGTTTCATCTGTGATATTTACCTTGTCAGCTGTCATGTTCATTGCGCTATGGAAGTATCTAATTGCAGTTTCCAGAAAGTGTGCTAAACAAAACTGAGTCACATGAAGAGAACGTGTAACCGTTCCTGTGAGTTGCCATTCACACCTGGCAATGCAGTTGCTCGAAAAGCTTCTCTTAGTTTATTAATGTGAGGATATTTCCTTTATCACCATGGGCCCCCCAATAGGCTCCCAATATCAATGTTGCAGATTCCACGAAAGAGTGTTAGCAAACTGCTTCTTGAGGCAGAGGGTGTAAGCTCTGTGAGAATGAAACTCACAGATCCAGAGAGAAGTTTCTCAGAAGCTTCTTTCAACGTTTGAACGGATGAAATTTCCTTTAATCAGCGTAGGCCTCAATGTGACTCAAAGAAGTCCTCCTTCAGTTTTCCTCAAAAGACAGTGTTAATGGACTGCTCCACGAAACATAAGTTTAACTCTGTGAGATGAATTCACACATCACCAAGAAGTTCTAAGAAAGCTTCGTTCTAGTTTCATCTGTGGATATTTCCTTTGTCACTGTAATGTTCATTGCGCTATGAAGTATCTAATTGCAGATTTCCAGAAAACTGTGCTAACAACTGATCACTGAAGAGAAACGTGTAACTCTGTGGGTTGCATTCACACATGGCAATGCAGTTTCTCAGAAGCTTCTCTTTAGTTATTATGTGAGGATATTTCCTTTATCACCATGGGCCCCATAGGCTCCCAAATATCACTTTGCAGATTCCACGAAAAGAGTGTTAGCAAACTGCTTCTTGAGCAGAGGTTGTAACTCTGTGAGATGAACTCACAGATCAGAAAGAAGTTTCTCAGAAAGCTTCTTTCACGTTTGAACGGATGAAATTTCCTTTATCAGCGTAGGCCTCAAATGATCAAAGAAGCCCTTCTCAGATTCCTCAAAGACAGTGTTAATGGACTGCTCCACGAAACATAAGTGTAACTCTGTGAGATGAATTCACACATCACCAAGAAGTTTCTAAGAAAGCTTCTTCTAGTTTTCATCGTGGATATTTCCTTTGTCACTGTATGTTCATTGCGCTATGAAGTATCTAATTGCAGATTTCCAGAAAACTGTGCTAACAAACTGATCAGAAGAGAAACGTGTAACTCTGTGGTTGCATTCACACATGGCAATGCAGTTTCTCAGAAAGCTTCTCTTTAGTTATTATGTGAGGATATTTCCTTTATCACCATGGGCCCCAATAGGCTCCCAAATATCACTTTGCAGATTCCACGAAAAAGCGTGTTAGCAAACTGCTTCTTGAGGCAGAGGTTGTAACTCTGTGAGATGAACTCACAGATCAGAAAGAAGTTTCTCAGAAAGCTTCTTTCACGTTTTGAACGGATGAAATTTCCTTTATCAGCGTAGGCCTCAATGATCAAAGAAGCCCTTCTCAGATTTCTCAAGAGTCCAGTGTTAATGGACTGCTCCACGAAACATAAGTTTGAAACTCTGTGAGATGGAATTCACACATCACCAAGAAGTTTCTAAGAAAGCTTCTTTCTAGTTTCATCTCTGATATTTCCTTGTCACTGTAATGTTCATTGCGCTATGAAGTATCTAATTGCAGTATTTCCAGAAAACTGTGCTAACAAACTGATCACTGAAAGAAACTGTGTACTCTGTGGAGTTGCATTCACACTGGCAATGCGTTTCTCAGAAAGCTTCTCTTTAGTTATTATGTGAGGATATTTTCCTTTATACCATGGGCCCCAATAGGCTCCCAATATCACTTTGCAGATTCCACGAAAAGAGTGTTAGCAAACTGCTTCTGAGGCAGAGGTTGTAACTCTGTGAGATGAACTCACAGATCAGAAAGAAGTTTCTCAGAAAGCTTCTTTCACGGTTTGAACGGATATGAAATTTCCTTTATCAGCGTAGGCATAATGTGATCCAAAGAAGCCCTTCTCAGATTCCTCAAAGACAGTGTTAATGGACTGCTCCACGAAACATAGTGTAACTCTGTGAGATGAATCACACACCAAGAAGTTTCTAAGAAAGCTTCTTTCTAGTTTTCATCTCTGGATTTCATTTGTCACTGTAATGTCATTGCGCTATGAAGTATCTAATTGCAGATTTCCAGAAAACTGTGCTAACAAACTGATCACTGAAGAGAAACGTGTAACTTCTGTGAGTTGCATTCACACTGGCAATGCATTTCTCAGAAAGCTTCTCTTTAGTTATTATGTGAGGATATTTCCTTACCATGGGCCCCAATAGGCTCCCAAATATCACTTTGCAGATTCCACGAAAAGAGTGTTAGCAAACTGCTTCTTGAGGCAGAGGTTGTAACTCTGTGAGATGAACTCACAGATCAGAAAGAAGTTTCTCAGAAAGCTTCTTTCTCATTTTATTGGAAGATGTTTCCATTGGCCCCATTGTTTTCAAAGGGATCGGGAGTATCTGTTCTCAGATTCCACACAAATAGGCCTAGGCCACGGCCCCACGAAATACCGCTGCAACTTCGTGAGTTGAATTCACACATCACATAGCGTTTCTCAGAAGCTTCTTTCTTTAGTAAGACGAGGGTTATTTGTGGTCTTGGAGCGCCACCGTGTGTCCTATTGCAGATTCTGCGAAAATTCTGCTAGCGAGTTTCTCAGTGGAAACAATGATGGACATCTGTGGGCTGAATTCACCCACAACAAAGAAGTTTTGAGAAGCCTTCTCTGCAGGTTTCCTTGAGGATAGTGTCCTTATTCAGCATGCGATTCAACGATATCCAAGACATACATCGAGATTCCTCAAAATGAGTGCTAGGAAACTCCCCGAGAACGGGGTGATAGAACACAGTGAAATGAATTCACATATCACAAAGCAGTTTCTCACAAAGCTTGGTTCCGCTTTCTCTTGAGGATATTTCCTTTCTCCTTCTATTCTTCAAAGCTATCTGAAATATCTCACTTCTCAGAATCCACGGAAACAGTCCAAAGAACGGCTCCAAAGAACACTGGCGTTAAGTCTGTGAGTTGCATTCACACATGGCATGCAGTTTCTCAGAAAGCTTCTCTTTAGTTATTATGTGAGGATATTTCCTTTATTACCATGGGCCCCAATAGGCTCCCAATATCACTTTGCAGATTCCACGAAAAGAGTGTTAGCAAAACTGCTTCTTGAGGCAGAGGTTGTAACTCTGTGAGATGAACTCCCAGATCAGAAAAGTTTCTCAGAAAGCTTCTTTCACGTTTTGAACGGATGAAATTTCCTTTATCAGCGTAGGCCTCAATGTGATCCAAAGAAGCCCTTCTCAGATTCCTCAAAGACAGTGTTAATGGACTGCTCCACGAAACATAAGTGTAACTCTGTGAGATGAATTCACACATCACCAAGAAGTTTCTAAGAAAGCTTCTTTCTAGTTTTCATCTGTGGATATTTCCTTTGTCACGTAATGTTCATTGCGCTATGAAGTATCTAATTGCAGATTTCCAGAAAACTGTGCTAACAAACTGATCACTGAAGAGAAACGTGTAACTCTGTGAGGTTGCATTCACACTTGGCAATGCAGTTTCTCAGAAAGCTTCTCTTTAGTTATTATGTGAGGATATTTCCTTTATTACCATGGGCCCCAATAGGCTCCCAAATATCACTTTGCAGATTCCACGAAAAGAGTGTTAGCAAACTGCTTCTTGAGGCAGAGGTTGTAACTCTGTGAGATGAACTCACAGATCAGAAAGAAGTTTCTCAGAAAGCTTCTTTCTCATTTTTATTGGAAGATGTTTCCATTGGCCCCATTGTTTTCAAAGGGATCGGGAATATCTGTTCTCAGATTCCACACAAATAGGCCTAGGCCACGGCCCCACGAATACCGCTGCAACTTAGTGAGTTGAATTCACCCATCACATAGCGTTTCTCAGAAAGCTTCTTTCTTTAGTAAGACGAGGTTATTTGTGGTCTTGGAGCGCCACCGTGTGTCCTATTGCAGATTCTGCGAAATTCTGCTAGCGAGTTTCTCAGTGGAAACAATGATGGACATCTGTGGGCTGAATTCACCCACAACAAAGAAGTTTTTGAGAAGCCTTCTCTGCAGGTTTCTCTGAGGATAGTTCCTTATTCAGCATGCGATTCAACGATATCCAAGACATCACATCTGAGATTCCTCAAAATGAGTGCTAGGAAACTCCCCCGAGAACGGGTGATAGAACACTGTGAAATGAATTCACATATCACAAAGCAGTTTCTCACAAAGCTTGGTTCCGCTTTCTCTTGAAGGATATTTCCTTTCTCCTTCTATTCTTCAAAGCTATCTGAAATATCACTTCTCAGAATCCACGGAAACAGTCCAAAGAAACGGCTCCAAAGAACACTGGCGTAAGTCTGTGAGTTGCATTCACACATGGCAATGCAGTTTCTCAGAAGCTTCTCTTTAGTTATTATGTGAGGATATTTCCTTTATCACCATGGGCCCCAATAGGCTCCCAAATATCACTTTGCAGATTCCACGAAAAGAGTGTTAGCAACTGCTTCTTGAGGCAGAGGTTGTAACTCTGTGAGATGAACTCACAGATCAGAAAGAAGTTTCTCAGAAAGCTTCTTTCACGTTTTGAACGGATGAAATTTCCTTTATCAGCGTAGGCCTCAATGATCCAAAGAAGCCCTTCTCAGATTCCTCAAAGACAGTGTTAATGGACTGCTCCACGAAACATAAGTGTAACTCTGTGAGATGAATTCACACATCACCAAGAAGTTTCTAAGAAAGCTTCTTTCTAGTTTTCATCTGGGATATTTCCTTTGTCACTGTAATGTTCATTGCGCTATGAAGTATCTAATTGCAGATTTCCAGAAAACTGTGCTAACAAACTGATCACTGAAGAGAAACGTGTAACTCTGTGAGTTGCATTCACACTGGCAATGCAGTTTCTCAGAAAGCTTCTCTTTAGTTATTATGTGAGGATATTCCTTATCACCATGGGCCCCAATAGGCTCCCAAATATCACTTTGCAGATTCCACGAAAAGAGTGTTAGCAAACTGCTTCTTGAGGCAGAGGTTGTAACTCTGTGAGATGAACTCACAGATCAGAAGAAGAGTTCAGAAAGCTTCTTCACGGTTTGAACGGATGAAATTTCCTTTATCAGCGTAGGCCTCATGTGATCCAAGAAGCCCTTCTCAGATTCCTCAAAGACAGTGTTAATGGACTGCTCCACGAAACATAAGTGTAACTCTGTGAGATGAATTCACACATCACCAAGAAGTTTCTAAGAAAGCTTCTTTCTAGTTTTCATCTGGGATATTTCCTTTGTCACTGTAATGTTCATTGCGCTATGAAGTATCTAATTGCAGATTTCCAGAAAACTGTGCTAACAAACTGATCACTGAAGAGAAACGTGTAACTCTGTGAGTTGCATTCACACATGGCAATGCAGTTTTCCAGAAAGCTTCTCTTGTTATTATGTGAGGATATTTCCTTTATCACCATGGGCCCCAATAGGCTCCCAAATATCACTTTGCAGATTCCACGAAAAGAGTGTTAGCAAACTGCTTCTTGAGGCAGAGTTGTAACTCTGTGAGATGAACTCACAGATCAGAAAGAAGTTTCTCAGAAAGCTTCTTTCACGTTTTGAACGGATGAAATTTCCTTTATCAGCGTAGGCCTCAATGTGATCCAAAGAAGCCCTTCTCAGATTCCTCAAAGACAGTGTTAATGGACTGCTCCACGAAACATAAGTGTAACTCTGTGAGATGAATTCACACATCACCAAGAAGTTTCTAAGAAAGCTTCTTTCTAGTTTTCATCTCTGGATATTTCCTTTGTCACTGTAATGTTCATTGCGCTATGAAGTATCTAATTGCAGATTTCCAGAAAACTGTGCTAACAAACTGATCACTGAAGAGAAACGTGTAACTCTGTGAGTTGCATTCACACTGGCAATGCAGTTTCTCAGAAAGCTTCTCTTTAGTTATTATGTGAGGATATTTCCTTTATCAACCATGGGCCCCAATAGGCTCCCAAATATCACTTTGCAGATTCCACGAAAAGAGTGTTAGCAAACTGCTTCTTGAGGCAGAGGTTGTAACTCTGTGAGATGAACTCACAGATCAGAAAGAAGTTTCTCAGAAAGCTTCTTTCACGTTTTGAACGGATGAAATTTCCTTTATCAGCGTAGGCCTCAATGTGATCCAAAAGAAGCCCTTCTCAGATTCCTCAAAGACAGTGTTAATGGACTGCTCCACGAAACATAAGTGTAACTCTGTGAGATGAATTCACACATCACCAAGAAGTTTCTAAGAAAGCTTCTTTCTAGTTTTCATCTGGGATATTTCCTTTGTCACTGTAATGTTCATTGCGCTATGAGTATCTAATTGCAGATTTCCAGAAAACTGTGCTAACAAACTGATCACTGAAGAGAAACGTGTAACTCTGTGAGTTGCATTCACACATGGCAATGCAGTTTCTCAGAAAGCTTCTCTTTAGTTATTATGTGAGGATATTTCCTTATCACCATGGGCCCCAATAGGCTCCCAAATATCACTTTGCAGATTCCACGAAAAGAGTGTTAGCAAACTGCTTCTTGAGGCAGAGGTTGTAACTCTGTGAGATGAACTCACAGATCAGAAAGAAGTTTCTCAGAAAGCTTCTTTCACGGTTTGAACGGATGAAATTTCCTTTATCAGCGTAGGCCTCAAAGTGGTCCAAAGAAGCCCTTCTCAGATCCTCAAAGACAGTGTTAACGGACTGCTCCACGAAACATAAGTGTAACTCTGTGAGATGAATTCACACATCACCAAGAAGTTTCTAAGAAAGCTTCTTTCTAGTTTTCATCTCTGGATATTTCCTTTGTCACTGTAATGTTCATTGCGCTATGAAGTATCTAATTGCAGATTTCCAGAAAACTGTGCTAACAACTGATCACTGAAGAGAAACGTGTAACTCTGTGGTTGCATTCACACATGGCAATGCAGTTTCTCAGAAAGCTTCTCTTTAGTTATTATGTGAGGATATTTCCTTTATCACCATGGGCCCCAATAGGCTCCCAAATATCACTTTGCAGATTCCACGAAAAGAGTGTTAGCAAACTGCTTCTTGAGGCAGAGGTTGTAACTCTGTGAGATGAACTCACAGATCAGAAAGAAGTTTCTCAGAAAGCTTCTTTCACGTTTTGAACGGATGAAATTTCCTTTATCAGCGTAGGCCTCAATGATCCAAAGAAGCCCTTCTCAGATTCCTCAAAGACAGTGTTAATGGACTGCTCCACGAAACATAAGTGTAACTCTGTGAGATGAATTCACACATCACCAAGAAGTTTCTAAGAAAGCTTCTTTCTAGTTTTCATCTGTGGATATTTCCTTTGTCACTGTAATGTTCATTGCGCTATGAAGTATCTAATTGCAGATTTCCAGAAAACTGTGCTAACAAACTGATCACTGAAGAGAAACGTGTAACTCTGTGAGTTGCATTCACACATGGCAATGCAGTTTCTCAGAAAGCTTCTCTTTAGTTATTATGTGAGGATATTTCCTTTATCACCATGGGCCCCAATAGGCTCCCAAATATCACTTTGCAGATTCCACGAAAAGAGTGTTAGCAAACTGCTTCTTGAGGCAGAGGTTGTAACTCTGTGAGATGAACTCACAGATCAGAAAGAAGTTTCTCAGAAAGCTTCTTTCACGTTTGAACGGATGAAATTTCCTTTATCAGCGTAGGCCTCAATGTGATCCAAAGAAGCCCTTCTCAGATTCCTCAAAGACAGTGTTAATGGACTGCTCCACGAAACATAAGTGTAACTCTGTGAGATGAATTCACACATCACCAAGAAGTTTCTAAGAAAGCTTCTTTCTAGTTTTCATCTGTGGATATTTCCTTTGTCACTGTAATGTTCATTGCGCTATGAAGTATCTAATTGCAGATTTCCAGAAAACTGTGCTAACAAACTGATCACTGAAGAGAAACGTGTAACTCTGTGAGTTGCATTCACACTGGCAATGCAGTTTCTCAGAAAGCTTCTCTTTAGTTATTATGTGAGGATATTTCCTTTATCACCATGGGCCCCAATAGGCTCCCAAATATCACTTTGCAGATTCCACGAAAAGAGTGTTAGCAAACTGCTTCTTGAGGCAGAGGTTGTAACTCTGTGAGATGAACTCACAGATCAGAAAGAAGTTTCTCAGAAAGCTTCTTTCACGTTTTGAACGGATGAAATTTCCTTTATCAGCGTAGGCCTCAATGATCCAAAGAAGCCCTTCTCAGATTCCAAAGACAGTGTTAATGGACTGCTCCACGAAACATAAGTGTAACTCTGTGAGATGAATTCACACATCACCAAGAAGTTTCTAAGAAAGCTTCTTTCTAGTTTTCATCTGTGGATATTTCCTTTGTCACTGTAATGTTCATTGCGCTATGAAGTATCTAATTGCAGATTTCCAGAAAACTGTGCTAACAAACTGATCACTGAAGAGAAACGTGTAACTCTGTGAGTTGCATTCACACATGGCAATGCAGTTTCTCAGAAAGCTTCTCTTTAGTTATTATGTGAGGATATTTCCTTTATCACCATGGGCCCCAATAGGCTCCCAAATATCACTTTGCAGATTCCACGAAAAGAGTGTTAGCAAACTGCTTCTTGAGGCAGAGGTTGTAACTCTGTGAGATGAACTCACAGATCAGAAAGAAGTTTCTCAGAAAGCTTCTTTCACACGTTTTGAACGGATGAAATTTCCTTTATCAGCGTAGGCCTCAATGATCCAAAGAAGCCCTTCTCAGATTCCTCAAAGACAGTGTTAATGGACTGCTCCACGAAACATAAGTGTAACTCTGTGAGATGAATTCACACATCACCAAGAAGTTTCTAAGAAAGCTTCTTTCTAGTTTTCATCTGTGGATATTTCCTTTGTCACTGTAATGTTCATTGCGCTATGAAGTATCTAATTGCAGATTTCCAGAAAACTGTGCTAACAACTGATCACTGAAGAGAAACGTGTAACTCTGTGAGTTGCATTCACACATGGCAATGCAGTTTCTCAGAAAGCTTCTCTTTAGTTATTATGTGAGGATATTTCCTTTATCACCATGGGCCCCAATAGGCTCCCAAATATCACTTTGCAGATTCCACGAAAAGAGTGTTAGCAACTGCTTCTTGAGGCAGAGGTTGTAACTCTGTGAGATGAACTCACAGATCAGAAGAAGTTTCTCAGAAAGCTTCTTTCACGTTTGAACGGATGAAATTTCCTTTATCAGCGTAGGCCTCAATATGATCCAAAGAAGCCCTTCTCAGATTCCTCAAAGACAGTGTTAATGGACTGCTCCACGAAACATAAGTGTAACTCTGTGAGATGAATTCACACATCACCAAGAAGTTTCTAAGAAACTTCTTTCTAGTTTTCATCTGGGATATTTCCTTTGTCACTGTAATGTTCATTGCGCTATGAAGTATCTAATTGCAGATTTCCAGAAAACTGTGCTAACAAACTGATCACTGAAGAGAAACGTGTAACTCTGTGAGTTGCATTCACACTTGGCAATGCAGTTTCTCAGAAAGCTTCTCTTTAGTTATTATGTGAGGATATTTCCTTTCACCATGGGCCCCAATAGGCTCCCAAATATCACTTTGCAGATTCCACGAAAAGAGTGTTAGCAAACTGCTTCTTGAGGCAGAGGTTGTAACTCTGTGAGATGAACTCACAGATCAGAAAGAAGTTTCTCAGAAAGCTTCTTTCACGTTTTGAACGGATGAAATTTCCTTTATCAGCGTAGGCCTCAATATGATCCAAAGAAGCCCTTCTCAGATTCCTCAAAGACAGTGTTAATGGACTGCTCCACGAAACATAAGTGTAACTCTGTGAGATGAATTCACACATCACCAAGAAGTTTCTAAGAAAGCTTCTTTCTAGTTTTCATCTGTGGATATTTCCTTTGTCACTGTAATGTTCATTGCGCTATGAAGTATCTAATTGCAGATTTCCAGAAAACTGTGCTAACAAACTGATCACTGAAGAGAAGTGTAACTCTGTGAGTTGCATTCACACTGGCAATGCAGTTTCTCAGAAAGCTTCTCTTTAGTTATTATGTGAGGATATTTCCTTTATCACCATGGGCCCCAATAGGCTCCAAATATCACTTTGCAGATTCCACGAAAAGAGTGTTAGCAAACTGCTTCTTGAGGCAGAGGTTGTAACTCTGTGAGATGAACTCACAGATCAGAAAGAAGTTTCTCAGAAAGCTTCTTTCTCATTTTTATTGGAAGATGTTTCCATTGGCCCCATTGTTTTCAAAGGGATCGGGAATATCTGTTCTCAGATTCCACACAAATAGGCCTAGGCCACGGCCCCACGAAATACCGCTGCAACTTAGTGAGTTGAATTCACACATCACATAGCGTTTCTCAGAAAGCTTCTTTCTTTAGTAACGAGGTTATTTGTGGTCTTGGAGCGCCACCGTGTGTCCTATTGCAGATTCTGCGAAAATTCTGCTAGCGAGTTTCTCAGTGGAAACAATGATGGACATCTGTGGGCTGAATTCACCCACAACAAAGAAGTTTTTGAGAAGCCTTCTCTGCAGGTTTCTCTGAGGATAGTTCCTTATTCAGCATGCGATTCAACGATATCCAAGACATCACATCTGAGATTCCTCAAAATGAGTGCTAGGAAACTCCCCCGAGAACGGGTGATAGAACACTGTGAAATGAATTCACATATCACAAAGCAGTTTCTCACAAAGCTTGGTTCCGCTTTCTCTTGAAGGATATTTCCTTTCTCCTTCTATTCTTCAAAGCTATCTGAAATATCACTTCTCAGAATCCACGGAAACAGTCCAAAGAAACGGCTCCAAAGAACACTGGCGTAAGTCTGTGAGTTGCATTCACACATGGCAATGCAGTTTCTCAGAAAGCTTCTCTTTAGTTATTATGTGAGGATATTTCCTTTATCACCATGGGCCCCAATAGGCTCCCAAATATCACTTTGCAGATTCCACGAAAAGAGTGTTAGCAAACTGCTTCTTGAGGCAGAGGTTGTAACTCTGTGAGATGAACTCACAGATCAGAAAGAAGTTTCTCAGAAAGCTTCTTTCACGTTTGAACGGATGAAATTTCCTTTATCAGCGTAGGCCTCAAGTGATCCAAAGAAGCCCTTCTCAGATTCCTCAAAGACAGTGTTAATGGACTGCTCCACGAAACATAAGTGTAACTCTGTGAGATGAATTCACACATCACCAAGAAGTTTCTAAGAAAGCTTCTTTCTAGTTTTCATCTGTGGATATTTCCTTTGTCACTGTAATGTTCATTGCGCTATGAAGTATCTAATTGCAGATTTCCAGAAAACTGTGCTAACAAACTGATCACTGAAGAGAAACGTGTAACTCTGTGAGTTGCATTCACACTGGCAATGCAGTTTCTCAGAAAGCTTCTCTTTAGTTATTATGTGAGGATATTTCCTTTATCACCATGGGCCCCAATAGGCTCCCAAATATCACTTTGCAGATTCCACGAAAAGAGTGTTAGCAAACTGCTTCTTGAGGCAGAGGTTGTAACTCTGTGAGATGAACTCACAGATCAGAAAGAAGTTTCTAGAAAGCTTCTTTCACGTTTGAACGGATGAAATTTCCTTTATCAGCGTAGGCCTCAAATGATCCAAAGAAGCCCTTCTCAGATCCTCAAAGACAGTGTTAATGGACTGCTCCACGAAACATAAGTGTAACTCTGTGAGATGAATTCACACATCACCAAGAAGTTTCTAAGAAAGCTTCTTTCTAGTTTTCATCTGTGGATATTCCTTTGTCACTGTAATGTTCATTGCGCTATGAAGTATCTAATTGCAGATTTCCAGAAAACTGTGCTAACAAACTGATCACTGAAGAGAAACGTGTAACTCTGTGGTTGCATTCACACTGGCAATGCAGTTTCTCAGAAAGCTTCTCTTTAGTTATTATGTGAGGATATTTCCTTTATCACCATGGGCCCCAATAGGCTCCCAAATATCACTTTGCAGATTCCACGAAAAGTGTTAGCAAACTGCTTCTTGAGGCAGAGGTTGTAACTCTGTGAGATGAACTCACAGATCAGAAAGAAGTTTCTCAGAAAGCTTCTTTCACGTTTTGAACGGATGAAATTTCCTTTATCAGCGTAGGCCTCAATGTGATCCAAAGAAGCCCTTCTCAGATTCCTCAAAGACAGTGTTAATGGACTGCTCCACGAAACATAAGTGTAACTCTGTGAGATGAATTCACACATCACCAAGAAGTTTCTAAGAAAGCTTCTTTCTAGTTTTCATCTGTGGATATTTCCTTTGTCACTGTAATGTTCATTGCGCTATGAAGTATCTAATTGCAGATTTCCAGAAAACTGTGCTAACAAACTGATCACTGAAGAGAAACGTGTAACTCTGTGGGTTGCATTCACACTTGGCAATGCAGTTTCTCAGAAAGCTTCTCTTTAGTTATTATGTGAGGATATTTCCTTTATAACCATGGGCCCCAATAGGCTCCCAAATATCACTTTGCAGATTCCACGAAAAGAGTGTTAGCAAACTGCTTCTTGAGGCAGAGGTTGTAACTCTGTGAGATGAACTCACAGATCAGAAAGAAGTTTCTCAGAAAGCTTCTTTCACGTTTTGAACGGATGAAATTTCCTTTATCAGCGTAGGCCTCAAGTGATCCAAAGAAGCCCTTCTCAGATTCCTCAAAGACAGTGTTAATGGACTGCTCCACGAAACATAAGTGTAACTCTGTGAGATGAATTCACACATCACCAAGAAGTTTCTAAGAAAGCTTCTTTCTAGTTTTCATCTGTGGATATTTCCTTTGTCACTGTAATGTTCATTGCGCTATGAAGTATCTAATTGCAGATTTCCAGAAAACTGTGCTAACAAACTGATCACTGAAGAGAAACGTGTAACTCTGTGAGTTGCATTCACACATTGGCAATGCAGTTTCTCAGAAAGCTTCTCTTTAGTTATTATGTGAGGATATTTCCTTTATCACCATGGGCCCCAATAGGCTCCCAAATATCACTTTGCAGATTCCACGAAAAGAGTGTTAGCAAACTGCTTCTTGAGGCAGAGGTTGTAACTCTGTGAGATGAACTCACAGATCAGAAAGAAGTTTCTCAGAAAGCTTCTTTCACGTTTTGAACGGATGAAATTTCCTTTATCAGCGTAGGCCTCAATATGATCCAAAGAAGCCCTTCTCAGATTCCTCAAAGACAGTGTTAATGGACTGCTCCACGAAACATAAGTGTAACTCTGTGAGATGAATTCACACATCACCAAGAAGTTTCTAAGAAAGCTTCTTTCTAGTTTTCATCTCTGTGATATTTCCTTTGTCACTGTAATGTTCATTGCGCTATGAAGTATCTAATTGCAGATTTCCAGAAAACTGTGCTAACAAACTGATCACTGAAGAGAAACGTGTAACTCTGTGGTTGCATTCACACTGGCAATGCAGTTTCTCAGAAAGCTTCTCTTTAGTTATTATGTGAGGATATTTCCTTTATCACCATGGGCCCCAATAGGCTCCCAAATATCACTTTGCAGATTCCACGAAAAGAGTGTTAGCAAACTGCTTCTTGAGGCAGAGGTTGTAACTCTGTGAGATGAACTCACAGATCAGAAAGAAGTTTCTCAGAAAGCTTCTTTCACGTTTTGAACGGATGAAATTTCCTTTATCAGCGTAGGCCTCAAATGGTCCAAAGAAGCCCTTCTCAGATTCCTCAAAGACAGTGTTAATGGACTGCTCCACGAAACATAAGTGTAACTCTGTGAGATGAATTCACACATCACCAAGAAGTTTCTAAGAAAGCTTCTTTCTAGTTTTCATCTGTGGATATTTCCTTTGTCACTGTAATGTTCATTGCGCTATGAAGTATCTAATTGCAGATTTCCAGAAAACTGTGCTAACAAACTGATCACTGAAGAGAAACGTGTAACTCTGTGGTTGCATTCACACTTGGCAATGCAGTTTCTCAGAAAGCTTCTCTTTAGTTATTATGTGAGGATATTTCCTTTATCACCATGGGCCCCAATAGGCTCCCAAATATCACTTTGCAGATTCCACGAAAAGTGTTAGCAAACTGCTTCTTGAGGCAGAGGTTGTAACTCTGTGAGATGAACTCACAGATCAGAAAGAAGTTTCTCAGAAAGCTTCTTTCACGTTTTGAACGGATGAAATTTCCTTTATCAGCGTAGGCCTCAATATGATCCAAAGAAGCCCTTCTCAGATTCCCAAAGACAGTGTTAATGGACTGCTCCACGAAACATAAGTGTAACTCTGTGAGATGAATTCACACATCACCAAGAAGTTTCTAAGAAAGCTTCTTTCTAGTTTTCATCTTGTGGATATTTCCTTTGTCACTGTAATGTTCATTGCGCTATGAAGTATCTAATGCAGATTTCCAGAAAACTGTGCTAACAAACTGATCACTGAAGAGAAACGTGTAACTCTGTGAGTTGCATTCACACATGGCATGCAGTTTCTCAGAAAGCTTCTCTTTAGTTATTATGTGAGGATATTTCCTTTATCACCATGGGCCCCAATAGGCTCCCAAATATCACTTTGCAGATTCCACGAAAAGAGTGTTAGCAAACTGCTTCTTGAGGCAGAGGTTTGTAACTCTGTGAGATGAACTCACAGATCAGAAAGAAGTTTCTCAGAAAGCTTCTTTCACGTTTGAACGGATGAAATTTCCTTTATCAGCGTAGGCCTCAATTGATCCAAAGAAGCCCTTCTCAGATTCCTCAAAGACAGTGTTAATGGACTGCTCCACGAAACATAAGTGTAACTCTGTGAGATGAATTCACACATCACCAAGAAGTTTCTAAGAAAGCTTCTTTCTAGTTTTCATCTGTGGATATTTCCTTTGTCACTGTAATGTTCATTGCGCTATGAAGTATCTAATTGCAGATTTCCAGAAAACTGTGCTAACAAACTGATCACTGAAGAGAAACGTGTAACTCTGTGGTTGCATTCACACTGGCAATGCAGTTTCTCAGAAAGCTTCTCTTTAGTTATTATGTGAGGATATTTCCTTTATTACCATGGGCCCCAATAGGCTCCCAAATATCACTTTGCAGATTCCACGAAAAGAGTGTTAGCAAACTGCTTCTTGAGGCAGAGGTTGTAACTCTGTGAGATGAACTCACAGATCAGAAAGAAGTTTCTCAGAAAGCTTTTTCTCATTTTTATTGGAAGATGTTTCCATTGGCCCCATTGTTTTCAAAGGGATCGGGAATATCTGTTCTCAGATTCCACACAAATAGGCCTAGGCCACGGCCCCACGAAATACCGCTGCAACTTAGTGAGTTGAATTCACACATCACATAGCGTTTCTCAGAAAGCTTCTTTCTTTAGTAAGACGAGGTTATTTGTGGTCTTGGAGCGCCACCGTGTGTCCTATTGCAGATTCTGCGAAAATTCTGCTAGCGAGTTTCTCAGTGGAAACAATGATGGACATCTGTGGGCTGAATTCACCCACAACAAAGAAGTTTTTGAGAAGCCTTCTCTGCAGGTTTCTCTGAGGATAGTTCCTTATTCAGCATGCGATTCAACGATATCCAAGACATCACATCTGAGATTCCTCAAAATGAGTGCTAGGAAACTCCCCCGAGAACGGGTGATAGAACACTGTGAAATGAATTCACATATCACAAAGCAGTTTCTCACAAAGCTTGGTTCCGCTTTCTCTTGAAGGATATTTCCTTTCTCCTTCTATTCTTCAAAGCTATCTGAAATATCACTTCTCAGAATCCACGGAAACAGTCCAAAGAAACGGCTCCAAAGAAACTGGCGTAAGTCTGTGAGTTGCATTCACACATGGCAATGCAGTTTCTCAGAAAGCTTCTCTTTAGTTATTATGTGAGGATTATTTCCTTTATCACCATGGGCCCCAATAGGCTCCCAAATCACTTTGCAGATTCCACGAAAGAGTGTTAGCAAACTGCTTCTTGAGGCAGAGGTTGTAACTCTGTGAGATGAACTCACAGATCAGAAAGAAGTTTCTCAGAAAGCTTCTTTCACGGTTTGAACGGATGAAATTTCCTTTATCAGCGTAGGCCTCAAAGTGATCTAAAGAAGCCCTTCTCAGATTCCTCAAAGACAGTGTTAACGGACTGCTCCACGAAACATAAGTGTAACTCTGTGAGATGAATTCACACATCACCAAGAAGTTTCTAAGAAAGCTTCTTTCTAGTTTTCATCTCTGGATATTTCCTTTGTCACTGTAATGTTCATTGCGCTATGAAGTATCTAATTGCAGATTTCCAGAAAACTGTGCTAACAAACTGATCACTGAAGAGAAACGTGTAACTCTGTGGTTGCATTCACACTGGCAATGCAGTTTCTCAGAAAGCTTCTCTTTAGTTATTATGTGAGGATATTTCCTTTATCACCATGGGCCCCAATAGGCTCCCAAATATCACTTTGCAGATTCCACGAAAAGAGTGTTAGCAAACTGCTTCTTGAGGCAGAGGTTGTAACTCTGTGAGATGAACTCACAGATCAGAAAGAGTTTCTCAGAAAGCTTCTTTCACTGTTTGAACGGTATGAAATTTCCTTTATCAGCGTAGGCCTCAAATATGGATCCAAAGAAGCCCTTCTCAGATTCCTCAAAGACAGTGTTAACTGGACTGCTCCACGAAACATAAGTGTAACTCTGTGAGATGAAATTCACACATCACCAAGAAGTTTCTAAGAAAAGCTTCTTTCTAGTTTTCATCTGTGGATATTTCCTTTGTCACTGTAATGTTCATTGCGCTATGAAGTATCTAATTGCAGATTTCCAGAAAACTGTGCTAACAAACTGATCACTGAAGAGAAAGTGTAACTCTGTGAGTTGCATTCACACATGGCAATGCAGTTTTCTCAGAAATGCTTCTCTTTAGTTATTATGTGAGGATATTTCCTTTATCACCATGGGCCCCAATAGGCTCCCAAATATCACTTTGCAGATTCCACGAAAGAGTGTTAGCAAACTGCTTCTTGAGGCAGAGGTTGTAACTCTGTGAGATGAACTCACAGATCAGAAAGAAGTTTCTCAGAAAGCTTCTTTCACGGTTTGAACGGATGAAATTTCCTTTATCAGCGTAGGCCTCAATGTGATCCAAAGAAGCCCTTCTCAGATTCCTCAAAGACAGTGTTAACTGGACTGCTCCACGAAACATAAGTGTAACCTCTGTGAGATGAATTCACACATCACCAGAAGTTTCTAAGAAAGCTTCTTTCTAGGTTTTCATCTCTGGGATATTTCCTTTGTCACTGTTAATGTTCATTGCGCTATGAAGTATCTAATTGCAGATTTCCAGAAAACTGTGCTAACAAACTGATCACTGAAGAGAACGTGTAACTCTGTGAGGTTGCATTCACACTTGGCAATGCAGTTTCTCAGAAAGCTTCTCTTTAGTTATTATGTGAGGATATTTCCTTTATTACCATGGGCCCCAATAGGCTCCCAAATATCACTTTGCAGATTCCACGAAAAGAGTGTTAGCAACTGCTCTTGAGGCAGAGAGGTTGTACTAACTCTGTGAGATAACTCACAGATCAGAAAGAAGTTTCTCAGAACGCTTCTTTCTCATTTTATTGAAGATGTTTCCATTGGCCCCATTGTTTTCAAAGGGATCGGGAATATCTGTTCTCAGATTCCACACAAATAGGCCTAGGCCACGGCCCCACGAAATACCGCTGGCAACTTAGTGAGCTTGAATTCACACATCACATAGCGTTTCTTCAGAAAGCTTCTTTCTTTAGTAAGACGAGGTTATTTGTGGTCTTGGAGCGCCACCGTGTGTCCTATTGCAGATTCTGCGAAAATTCTGCTAGCGAGTTTCTTCAGTGGAAACAATTGATGGACATCTGTGGGCTGAATTCACCCAAACAAAGAAGTTTTTTAGAGAAGCCTTCTCTGCAGGTTTCTCTGAGGATAGTTCCTTATTCAGCATGCGATGCAACGATATCCAAGACATCACATCTGAGATTCCTCAAATGAGTGCTAGGAAACTCCCCCGAGAGAACGGGTGATAGAACACTGTGAAATGAATTCACATATCACAAAGCAGTTTCCACAAAGCTTGGTTCCGCTTTCTCTTGAAGGATATTTCCTTTCTCCTTCTATTCTTCAAAGCTATCTGAAATATCACTTCTCAGAATCCACGGAAACAGTCCAAAGAAACGGCTCCAAAGAACACTGGCGTAAGTCTGTGAGTTGCATTCACACATGGCAATGCAGTTTCTCAGAAAGCTTCTCTTTAGTTATTATGTGAGGATATTTCCTTTATTACCATGGGCCCCAATAGGCTCCCAAATATCACTTTGCAGATTCCACGAAAAGAGTGTTAGCAAACTGCTTCTTGAGGCAGAGGTTGTAACTCTGTGAGATGAACTCACAGATCAGAAAGAAGTTTCTCAGAAAGCTTCTTTCTCCTTTTTATTGGAAGATGTTTCCATTGGCCCCATTGTTTTCAAAGGGATCGGGAATATCTGTTCTCAGATTCCACACAAATAGGCCTAGGCCACGGCCCCACGAAATACCGCTGCAACTTAGTGAGTTGAATTCACACATCACATAGCGTTTCTCAGAAAGCTTCTTTCTTTAGTAAGACGAGGTTATTTGTGGTCTTCGAGCGCCACCGTGTGTCCTATTGCAGATTCTGCGAAAATTCTGCTAGCGAGTTTCTCAGTGGAAACAATGATGGACATCTGTGGGCTGAATTCACCCACAAACAAAGAAGTTTTTGAGAAGCCTTCTCTGCAGGTTTCTCTGAGGATAGTTCCTTATTCAGCATGCGATTCAACGATATCCAAGACATCACATCTGAGATTCCTCAAAATGAGTGCTAGGAAACTCCCCCGAGAACGGGTGATAGAACACTGTGAAATGAATTCACATATCACAAAGCAGTTTCTCACAAAGCTTGGTTCCGCTTTCTCTTGAAGGATATTTCCTTTCTCCTTCTATTCTTCAAAGCTATCTGAAATATCACTTCTCAGAATCCACGGAAACAGTCCAAAGAAACGGATCCCAAAGAACACTGGCGTAAGATCTGTGAGTTGCATTCACACATGGCAATTGCAGTTTCTCAGAAGCTTTCTCTTTAGTTATTATGTGAGGATATTTTCCTTTATACCATGGGCCCCAGATAGGCTCCCAAATATCACTTTGCAGATTCCACGAAAAAGAGTGTAGCAAACTGCTTCTTGAGGCAGAGGTTGAACTCTGTGAGATTGAACTCCACAGATCAGAAGAAGTTTGTCTCGAGAAAGCTTCTTTCACGGTTTTGAACGGATGAAATTTCCTTTATCAGCGTAGGACTCAATAATGGATCCAAAGAAGCCCTTCTCAGATTTCCTCAAAGACAGGTGTTAATGGACTGCTCCACGCAAACCATAAGTGTAACTCTTGTGAGATGAATTTCCACATCCACCAAGAAGTTTCTAAGAAAGATTCTTTCTAGTTTTCCCTTCTGTGGCAGTATTCCTTTGTCACTGTATGTTCATTGCGCTATGAAGTATCTAATTGCAGATTTCCAGAAAAACTGTGCTAACAAACTGATCACTGAAGAGAAAACGTGTAACTCTGTGAGTTGCATTCACACATGGCAATGCAGTTTCTCAGAAAGCTTCTCTTTAGTTATTATGTGAGGATATTTCCTTTATTACCATGGGCCCCAATAGGCTCCCAAATATCACCTTTGCAGATTCCACGAAAAAGAGTGTTAGCAAACTGCTTCTTGAGGCAGAGGTTGTAACTCTGTGAGATGAACTCACAGATCAGAAAGAAGTTTCTCAGAAAGCTTCTTTCACGGTTTGAACGGTATGAAATTTCCTTTATCAGCGTAGGCCTCAAAGTGGTCTAAAGAGCCCTTCTCAGAATCCTCAAAGAACAGTGTTAATGACTGCTCCACGAAACATAAGTGTAACTCTGTGAGATGAATTCACACATCACCAAAGAAGTTCTAAGAAAGCTTCTTTCTAGTTTTCATCTCTGGATATTCCTTTGTCACTGTAATGTTCATTGCGCTATGAAGTATCTAATTGCAGATTTCCAGAAAACTGTGCTAACAAACTGATCACTGAAGAGAAACGTGTAACTCTGTGAGTTGCATTCACACATGGCAATGCAGTTTCTCAGAAAGCTTCTCTTTAGTTATTATGTGAGGATATTTCCTTTATCTACCATGGGCCCCAATAGGCTCCCAAATATCACTTTGCAGATTCCACGAAAAGAGTGTTAGCAAACTGCTTCTTGAGGCAGAGGTTGTAACTCTGTGAGATGAACTCACAGATCAGAAAGAAGTTTCTCAGAAAGCTTCTTTCACGGTTTGAACGGATGAAATTTCCTTTATCAGCGTAGGCCTCAATATGATCCAAAGAAGCCCTTCTCAGATTCCTCAAAGACAGTGTTAATGGACTGCTCCACGAAACATAAGTGTAACTCTGTGAGATGAATTCACACATCACCAAGAAGTTTCTAAGAAAGCTTCTTTCTAGTTTTCATCTCTGGATATTTCATTTGTCACTGTTATGTTCATTGCGCTATGAAGTATCTAATTGCAGATTTCCAGAAAACTGTGCTAACAAACTGATCACTGAAGAGAAACGTGTAACTCTGTGAGTTGCATTCACACATGGCAATGCAGTTTCTCAGAAAGCTTCTCTTTAGTTATTATGTGAGGATATTTCCGTTATCACCATGGGCCCCAATAGGCTCCCAAATATCACTTTGCAGATTCCACGAAAAGAGTGTTAGCAAACTGCTTCTTGAGGCAGAGGTTGTAACTCTGTGAGATGAACTCACAGATCAGAAAGAAGTTTCTCAGAAAGCTTCTTTCACGGTTTGAACGGATGAAATTTCCTTTATCAGCGTAGGCCTCAATAGTGATCCAAAGAAGCCCTTCTCAGATTCCTCAAAGACAGTGTTAATGGACTGCTCCACGAAACATAAGTGTAACTCTGTGAGATGAATTCACACATCACCAAGAAGTTTCTAAGAAAGCTTCTTTCTAGTTTTCATCTCTGGATATTTCCTTTGTCACTGTAATGTTCATTGCGCTATGAAGTATCTAATTGCAGATTTCCAGAAAACTGTGCTAACAAACTGATCACTGAAGAGAAACGTGTAACTCTGTGGGTTGCATTCACACTTGGCAATGCAGTTTCTCAGAAAGCTTCTCTTTAGTTATTATGTGAGGATATTTCCTTTATAACCATGGGCCCCAATAGGCTCCCAAATATCACTTTGCAGATTCCACGAAAAGAGTGTTAGCAAACTGCTTCTTGAGGCAGAGGTTGTAACTCTGTGAGATGAACTCACAGATCAGAAAGAAGTTTCTCAGAAAGCTTCTTTCACGTTTTGAACGGATGAAATTTCCTTTATCAGCGTAGGCCTCAATATGATCCAAAGAAGCCCTTCTCAGATTCCTCAAAGACAGTGTTAATGGACTGCTCCACGAAACATAAGTGTAACTCTGTGAGATGAATTCACACATCACCAAGAAGTTTCTAAGAAAGCTTCTTTCTAGTTTTCATCTGTGGATATTTCATTTGTCACTGTTAATGTTCATTGCGCTATGAAGTATCTAATTGCAGATTTCCAGAAAACTGTGCTAACAAACTGATCACAGAAGAGAAACGTGTAACTCTGTGAGTTGCATTCACACATGGCAATGCAGTTTCTCAGAAAGCTTCTCTTTAGTTATTATGTGAGGATATTTCCTTTATTCACCATGGGCCCCAATAGGCTCCCAAATATCACTTTGCAGATTCCACGAAAAGAGTGTTAGCAAACTGCTTCTTGAGGCAGAGGTTGTAACTCTGTGAGATGAACTCACAGATCAGAAAGAAGTTTCTCAGAAAGCTTCTTTCACGGTTTGAACGGATGAAATTTCCTTTATCAGCGTAGGCCTCAAAGTGGTCTAAAGAAGCCCTTCTCAGATTCCTCAAAGACAGTGTTAACGGACTGCTCCACGAAACATAAGTGTAACTCTGTGAGATGAATTCACACATCACCAAGAAGTTTCTAAGAAAGCTTCTTTCTAGTTTTCATCTCTGGATATTTCCTTTGTCACTGTAATGTTCATTGCGCTATGAAGTATCTAATTGCAGATTTCCAGAAAACTGTGCTAACAAACTGATCACTGAAGAGAAACGTGTAACTCTGTGGGTTGCATTCACACTTGGCAATGCAGTTTCTCAGAAAGCTTCTTTTTAGTTATTATGTGAGGATATTTCCTTTATAACCATGGGCCCCAATAGGCTCCCAAATATCACTTTGCAGATTCCACGAAAAGAGTGTTAGCAAACTGCTTCTTGAGGCAGAGGTTGTAACTCTGTGAGATGAACTCACAGATCAGAAAGAAGTTTCTCAGAAAGCTTCTTTCACGTTTTGAACGGATGAAATTTCCTTTATCAGCGCTAGGCCTCAATATGATCCAAAGAAGCCCTTCTCAGATTCCTCAAGACAGTGTTAATGGACTGCTCCACGAAACATAAGTGTAACTCTGTGAGATGAATTCACACATCACCAAGAAGTTTCTAAGAAAGCTTCTTTCTAGTTTCATCTGTGGATATTTCCTTTGTCACTGTAATGTTCATTGCGCTATGAAGTATCTAATTGCAGATTTCCAGAAACTGTGCTAACAAACTGATCACTGAAGAGATAGTGTAACTCTGTGAGTTGCATTCACACATGGCAATGCAGTTTCTCAGAAAGCTTCTCTTTAGTTATTATGTGAGGATATTTCCTTTATCACCATGGGCCCCAATAGGCTCTCAAATATCACTTTGCAGATTCCATGAAAAGAGTGTTAGCAAACTGCTTCTTGAGGCAGAGGTTGTAACTCTGTGAGATGAACTCACAGATCAGAAAGAAGTTTCTCAGAAAGCTTCTTTCACGGTTTGAACGGATGAAATTTCCTTTATCAGCGTAGGCCTCAATGTGATCCAAAGAAGCCCTTCTCAGATTCCTCAAAGACAGTGTTAATGGACTGCTCCACGAAACATAAGTGTAACTCTGTGAGATGAATTCACACATCACCAAGAAGTTTCTAAGAAAGCTTCTTTCTAGTTTTCATCTCTGGATATTTCATTTGTCACTGTAATGTTCATTGCGCTATGAAGTATCTAATTGCAGATTTCCAGAAAACTGTGCTAACAAACTGATCACTGAAGAGAAACGTGTAACTCTGTGGGTTGCATTCACACTTGGCAATGCAGTTTCTCAGAAAGCTTCTCTTTAGTTATTATGTGAGGATATTTCCTTTATTACCATGGGCCCCAATAGGCTCCCAAATATCACTTTGCAGATTCCACGAAAAGAGTGTTAGCAAACTGCTTCTTGAGGCAGAGGTTGTAACTCTGTGAGATGAACTCACAGATCAGAAAGAAGTTTCTCAGAAAGCTTCTTTCTCATTTTTCTTGGAAGATGTTTCCATTGGCCCCATTGTTTTCAAGGGATCGGGAATATCTGTTCTCAGATTCCACACAAATAGGCCTAGGCCACGGCCCCACGAAATACCGCTGCAACTTAGTGAGTTGAATTCACACATCACATAGCGTTTCTCAGAAAGCTTCTTTCTTTAGTAAGACGAGGTTATTTGTGGTCTTGGAGCGCCACCGTGTGTCCTATTGCAGATTCTGCGAAAATTCTGCTAGCGAGTTTCTCAGTGGAAACAATGATGGACATCTGTGGGCTGAATTCACCCACAACAAAGAAGTTTTGAGAAGCCTTCTCTGCAGGTTTCTCTGAGGATAGTTCCTTATTCAGCATGCGATTCAACGATATCCAAGACATCACATCTGAGATTCCTCAAAATGAGTGCTAGGAAACTCCCCCGAGAACGGGTTGATAGAACACTGTGAAATGAATTCACATATCACAAAGCAGTTTCTCACAAAGCTTGGTTCCGCTTTCTCTTGAAGGATATTTCCTTTCTCCTTCTATTCTTCAAAGCTATCTGAATATCACTTCTCAGAATCCACGGAAACAGTCCCAAAGAAACGGCTCCAAAGAACACTGGCGTAAGTCTGTGAGTTGCATTCACACATGGCAATGCAGTTTCTCAGAAAGCTTCTCTTTAGTTATTATGTGCGGATATTTCCTTTATTCACCATGGGCCCCAAATAGGCTCCCAAATATCACTTTGCAGATTCCACGAAAAGAGTGTTAGCAAACTGCTTCTTGAGGCAGACGGTGTAACTCTGTGAGATGAACTCACAGATCAGAAAGAAGTTCTCAGAAAGCTTCTTTCACGGTTGAACGGATGAAATTTCCTTTATCAGCGTAGGCCTCAATGTGATCCAAAGAAGCCCTTCTCAGATTCCTCAAGACAGTGTTAATGGACTGCTCCACGAAACATAAGTGTAACTCTGAGTGAATTCACACGTCACCAAGAAGTTTCTAAGAAAGCTTCTTTCTAGTTTTCATCTCGGATATTTCCTTGTCACTGTAATGTTCATTGCGCTATGAAGTATCTAATTGCAGATTTCCAGAAAACTGTGCTAAAAACTGATCACTGAAGAGAAACGTGTAACTCTGTGGGTTGCATTCACACTTGGCAATGCAGTTTCTCAGAAAGCTTCTCCTTAGTTATTATGTGAGGATATTTCCTTTATTACCATGGGCCCCAATAGGCCCCAAATATCACTTTGCAGATTCCACGAAAAGAGTGTTAGCAAACTGCTTCTTGAGGCAGAGGTTGTAACTCTGTGAGATGAACTCACAGATCAGAAAGAAGTTTCTGAGAAAGCTTCTTTCACGGTTTGAACGGATGAAATTTCCTTTATCAGCGTAGGCTCAATATGATCCAAAGAAGCCCTTCTCAGATTCCTCAAAGACAGTGTTAATGGACTTCTCCACGAAACATAAGTGTAACTCTGTGAGATGAATTCACACATCACCAAGAAGTTTTCTAAGAAAGGCTTTTTCTAGTTTTCATCTGTGGATATTTCCTTTGTCACTGTAATGTTCATTGCGCTATGAAGTATCTAATTGCAGATTTCCAGAAAACTGTGCTAACAAACTGATCACTGAAGAGAATGTAACTCTGTGAGTTGCATTCACACATGGCAATGCAGTTTCTCAGAAAGCTTCTCTTTAGTTATTATGTGAGGATATTTCCTTTATCACCATGGGCCCCAATAGGCTCCCAAATATCACTTTGCAGATTCCACGAAAAGAGTGTTAGCAAACTGCTTCTTGAGGCAGAGGTTGTAACTCTGTGAGATGAACTCACAGATCAGAAAGAAGTTTCTCAGAAAGCTTCTTTCACGTTTGAACGGATGAAATTTCCTTTATCAGCGTAGGCCTCAAAGTGGTCTAAAGAAGCCCTTCTCAGATCCTCAAAGACAGTGTTAACGGACTGCTCCACGAAACATAAGTGTAACTCTGTGAGATGAATTCACACATCACCAAGAAGTTTCTAAGAAAGCTTCTTTCTAGTTTTCATCTCTGGATATTTCATTTGTCACTGTATGTTCATTGCGCTATGAAGTATCTAATTGCAGATTTCCAAAACTGTGCTAACAAACTGATCACTGAAGAGAAACGTGTAACTCTGTGAGTTGCATTCACACTTGGCAATGCAGTTTCTCAGAAAGCTTCTCTTTAGTTATTATGTGAGGATATTTCCTTTATCACCATGGGCCCCAATAGGCTCCCAAATATCACTTTGCAGATTCCACGAAAAGAGTGTTAGCAAACTGCTTCTTGAGGCAGAGGTTGTAACTCTGTGAGATGAACTCACAGATCAGAAGAAGTTTCTCAGAAAGCTTCTTTCACGTTTGAACGGATGAATTTCCTTTATCAGCGTAGGCCTCAATGTGATCCAAAGAAGCCCTTCTCAGATTCCTCAAAGACAGTGTTAATGGACTGCTCCACGAAACATAAGTGTAACTCTGTGAGATGAATTCACACATCACCAAGAAGTTTCTAAGAAGCTTCTTTCTAGTTTTCATCTGGATATTTCATTTGTCACTGTAATGTTCATTGCGCTATGAAGTATCTAATTGCAGATTTCCAGAAAACTGTGCTAACAAACTGATCACTGAAGAGAAACGTGTAACTCTGTGGTTGCATTCACACTTGGCAATGCAGTTTCTCAGAAAGCTTCTCTTTAGTTATTATGTGAGGATATTTCCTTTATACCATGGGCCCCAATAGGCTCCCAAATATCACTTTGCAGATTCCACGAAAAGAGTGTTAGCAAACTGCTTCTTGAGGCAGAGGTTGTAACTCTGTGAGATGAACTCACAGATCAGAAAGAAGTTTCTCAGAAAGCTTCTTTCACGTTTTTGAACGGATGAAATTTCCTTTATCAGCGTAGGCCTCAATATGATCCAAAGAAGCCCTTCTCAGATTCCTCAAGACAGTGTTAATGGACTGCTCCACGAAACATAAGTGTAACTCTGTGAGATGAATTCACACATCACCAAGAAGTTTCTAAGAAAGCTTCTTCTAGTTTTCATCTGTGGATATTTCCTTTGTCACTGTAATGTTCATTGCGCTATGAAGTATCTAATTGCAGATTTCCAGAAAACTGTGCTAACAAACTGATCACTGGAAGAGAAACGTGTAACTCTGTGGGTTGCATTCACACTGCAATGCAGTTTCTCAGAAACTTCTCTGTAGTTATTATGTGAGGATATTTCCTTTATACCATGGGCCCCAATATCCTTAGTCAAGCATGCGATTCAACGATATCCAAGACATCACATCTGAAGTCTCTCAAAATGAGTGCTAGGAAACTCCCCCGAGAACGGGTGATAGAACACTGTGAAGGAAGTTCACATATCACAAAGGCAGTTTCTCACAAGCTTGGTTCCCAGCTTTCTCTTGAAGGATATTTCCGTTCTCCTTCTAAGTCCTCAAAGCTATCTGAAATATCACTTAGTCTCAGAATCACACGGAAACGTCCAAAGTAAACCTCCAAAGAACACTGGCGTAAGTCAGGTGAGTTGCATTCACACACGGCAATGCAGTTTCTCAGAAAGCTTCTCTTTAGTTATTATGTGAGGATATTTCCTTTATCCCATGGGCCCCAATAGGCCCCCAAATAACTTTGCAGATTCCACGAAAGAGTGTTGAGCAAACTGCTTCTTGAGGCAGAGGTTGTAACTCTGTGAGATGAACTCACAGATCAGAAAGAAGTTTCTCAGAAAGCTCTTTCACGTTTGAACGGATGAAATTCCTTTATCAGCGTAGGCCTCAATGTGATCCAAAGAAGCCCTCTCAGATTCCCAAGACAGTGTTAATGGACTGCTCCACGAAACATAAGTGTAACCTGTGAGATGAATCACAATCACCAAGAAGTTTCTAAGAAGCTTCTCTAGTTTTCATCTTGGATATTTCCTTTGTCACTGAATGTTTCATGTGCAGATAAGACTAAATTGCAGATTTCCAGAAAACTGTGCTAACAAACTGATCACTGAAGAGAAACGTGTAACGTGGTGGCATTCACACGTGGCAATGCAGTTTCTCAGAAAGCTTCCTTAGTATTATGTGAGGATATTTCCTTTATACCATGGGCCCCAAATAGGCTCCCAAATATCACTTTGCAGATGTCCACGAAAAGAGTGTTAGCAAACTGCTTCTGAGCAGAGGTTGTAACTCTGTGAGATGAACTCACAGATCAGAAAGAAGTTTCTGAGAAGCTTCTTCAGGTTTGAACGGATGAAATTTCTTTATCCTAGCGCAGGCTCAATTGATCCAAAAGAAGCCCTTCTCAGATCCCAAGACAGTGTTTAATGGACTGCTCCACGAAACTAAGTGTAACTCTGTAGAGGAATTCACACAACCCAAGAAGTTCGAAGAGCTTCTTTCTAGTTTCATCTGTGGAATCTTTTGTCACTGTAATGTTCATTCGCGCTATGAAGATCTAATTGCAGATTTCCAGAAAACTGTGCTAACAAACTGATCACGGAAGAGAAGTGTAACTCTGTGGAGTTGCATCACATGGCAATGCAGTTTCTCAAAAGCTTCTCTTTAGTTATGTGGAGGATATTTCCTTTATCACCATGGGCCCAATAGGCTCCCAAATATCACTTTGCAGATCCACGAAAAGAGTGTTAGCAAACTGCTTCTGAGGCAGAGGTTGTAACTCTGTGAGATGAACTCACAGATCAGAAAGAATTTCCAGAAGCTTTCTTTCACGTTTGAACGGATGAAATTTCCTTACAGCGTAGGCCCAAAGTGCAAAGAAGCCCTTCAGATCCTCAAAGACAGTGTTAAGGACTGCTCCACGAAACATAAGTGTAACTCTGGAGATGAATTCACACATCACCAAGAAGTTTCTAAGAAAGCTTCTCTAGTTTTCATCTCTGGATATTTCTTTTCACTGTTGTTCATTGCGCTATGAAGTATCTAATTGCAGATTTCCAGAAAACTGTGCTAAAAACTGATCACTGAAGAGAAACGTGTAACTCTGTGAGTTGCATTCACACATGGAATGCAGTTTCTCAGAAAGCTCTCTTTAGTTATTAGTGAGGATATTTCCTTTATCACCATGGGCCCCAATAGGCTCCCAAAATCACTTTCACGATTCCACGAAAAGAGTGTTAGCAAACTGCTTCTTGAGGCAGAGGTTTGTAACTCGTGAGATGACTACACACAGAAAGAAGAGTTTCTGAGAAAGCTTCTTTCACGTTTTGAACGGATGAAATTTCCTTTATCAGCGTAGGCCTCAAGTGATCCAAAGAAGCCCTTCTCAGATTCCTCAAAGACAGTGTAATGGACTGCTCCACGAAACAGTGTAACTCTGTGAGATGAATTCACACATCACCAAGAAGTTTCAGAAAGCTTCTTTCTAGTTTTCATCTTGGATATTTCTTTGTCACTGTAATGTTCATTGCGCTATGAAGTACTAATTGCAGATTTCCAGAAACTGTGCTAACAAACTGATCACTGAAGAGAAACGTGTTACACTGTGGGTTGCATTCACACTGGCATGCAGTTTCTCAGAAAGCTTCTCTTTAGTTATATGTGAGGATATTTCCTTTATACCATGGGCCCAAAGGCTCCAAATATCACTTTGCAGATTCCACGAAAAGAGTGTTAGCAAACTGCTTCTTGAGGCAGAGGTTGTACTCTGTGAGAATGACTCACAGATCAGAAGAAGTTTCTAAAAAGCTTCTTTCTCATTTTTATTGGAAGAATTTGCCATTGGCCCCATTGTTCAAAGGATCGGAAACTGGTCTCAGATTCCACAAAAAGGTAGACGGCCCAGAAAATCGTGAACTTGTGAGTTGATTCACACACAAACGTTTCTCAGAAGCTTCTTTCTATTCTTAGAGACGAGTGATTTGTTCTTGGATCGCCAACTGTGTCCTATTGCATTTCGGCGAAAATTCTGCAGCGAAGTTTTCTCATGGAGACAATGATGACTCTGTGAGGCTGAATCACACACAAGAAGTTTTGAGAAGCTTCTCTCAGTTTTGAGGATATTCCTTTTCAGCAGGCATCAAGGTGATCCAAACGATCCATCTGAGATTCCTCAAAAGAGTGTTAGGAACTCTCCACGAAACGGTATAGAACCGGTGAATGATTCACATTCACAAAGAGTTTCCAAAAGCTTTTTCGTTTCTTTGAGATTTTCTTTTCCCTATTTCTTCAAGCTATCTGAATATCATTCTCAGATCCACGAAACAGTCAAAGAAACGGATCAAAGAACTGTAATCTGTGAGTTGCATTCACACAGGCAATGCAGTTTCTCAGAAAGCTTCTCTTGTTATTATGTGAGGATATTTCCTTATACCAGGGCCCCAATAGGCTCCCAAATATCACTTTGCAGATTCCACGAAAAGAGTGTTAGCAAACTGCTTCTTCGAGGCAGAGGTTAACTCTGTGAGATGAACTCACAGATCAGAAAGAAGTTTCTCAGAAAGCTCTTTCACGTTTTGAACGGATGAAATTTCCTTTATCAGCGTAGGCCTCAAGGTGATCCAAAGAAGCCTTCTCAGATTCCTCCAAAGACAGTGTTATGGACTGCTCACAACAATAAGTGTAACTCTGTGAGATGAATTCACACACATCACCAAGAGTTTCAAGAAAGCTTCTTTCTAGTTTTCATCTGGGATATTCCTTTGTCATGTAATGTTCATTGCCGATGAAGTATCTAATTGCAGATTCCAGAAAACTGTGCTAACAAACTGATCACTGAAGAAAACGTGTAACTCTGTGAGTGCATTCACACTTGCAATGCAGTTTCTCAGAAAGCTTCTCTTTAGTTATTATGTGAGGATATTTCCTTTATCACAGGGCCCCATAGGCTCCCAAATATCCTTTGCAGATTCCACGAAAAGAGTGTTAGCAAACTGCTTCTTGAGGCAGAGGTTTGTAACTCTGTGAGATGAACTCACAGATCAGAAAGAAGTTTCTAGAAAGCTTCTTTCACGTTGAACGGATGAAATTCCTTTATCAGCGTAGGCTCAATATGATCCAAAGAAGCCCTTCTCAGATTCCTCAAAGACATGTTAATGGACTGCTCACACGAAACATAAGTGTAACTCTGTGAGATGAATTCACACATCACCAAGAAGTTTCTAAAAGCTTCTTTCTAGTTTTCATCTGTGGATATTCCTTTGTCACTGTTATGTTCATGCGCATGAAGTATCAATTGCAGATTTCCAGAAAACTGTGCTAACAAACTGATCACTGAAGAGAAACGTGTAACTCTGTGAGTTGCATTCCACATGGCAATGCAGTTTCTCAGAAAGCTTCTCTTTAGTTATTATGTGAGGATATTTCCTTTATCACCATGGCCCCAATAGGCTCCCAAATATCATTTGCAGATTCCCGAAAAGAGTGTTAGCAAACTGCTTCTGAGGCAGAGGTTGTAACTCTGTAGATGAACTCACAGATCAGAAAGAAGTTTCTCAGAAAGCTTCTTTCACGTTTGAACGGATGAAATTTCCTTATCAGCGTAGCCTCAAGTGTTCAAGAAGCCCTTCTCAGATCCTCAAAGACAGTGTTAAGGACTGCTCCACGAAACATAAGTTAACTCTGTGAGATGAATTCACCATCACCAAGAAGTTTCTAAGAAAGCTTCTTTCTAGTTTTCATCTTGGATATTTCTTTTCACTGTATGTTCATTGCGCTATGAAGTATCTAATTGCAGATTCCAGAAAACTGTGCTAAACAAACTGATCACGGAAGAGAACGTGTAACTCGGTGAGTTGCATTCACACATGGCAGGCAGTTTCTCAGAAAGCTTCTCTTTAGTTATTATGTGAGGATTTTTCCTTTCACCATGGGCCCCAATAGGCTCCCAAATATCATTTGCAGATTCCCACGAAAAGAGTGTTAGCAAACTGCTTCTTGAGGCAGAGGTGTAACTCGTGAGATGAACTCACAGATAGAAAGAAGTTTCTGAGAAAGCTTCTTTCACGTTTTGAACGGATGAAATTTCCTTTATCAGCGTAGGCTCAATGTGATCCAAAGAAGCCCTTCTCAGATTCCTCAAAGACAGTGTTAATGGACTGCTCCACGAAACATAAGTGTAACTCTGTGAGATGAATTCACACATCACCAAGAAGTTTCTAAGAAAGCTTCTCTAGTTTTCATCTGTGGATTATTCCTTTGTCACTGTAATGTTCATTGCGCATGAAGTACTAATTGCAGATTCCAGAAACTGTGCTAACAAACTGATCACTGAAGAGAAACGTGTAACTCTGTGGTGTGCATTCACACTTGGCAATGCAGTTTCTCAGAAAGCTTCTCTTTAGTTATTATGTGAGGATTTTCCTTTATACCATGGGCCCAATAGGCTCCCAAATATCACTTTGCAATTCCATCCACGAAAAGAGTGTTAGCAAACTGCTTCTTGAGGCAGAGGTTGTAACTCTGTGAGATGAACTACAGATCAGAAAGAAGTTTCTCAGAAAGCTTCTTTCACGTTTTGAACGGATGAAATTTCCTTTATCAGCGTAGGCCTCAATTGATCCAAAGAAGCCCTTCTCAGATTCCTCAAAGACAGTGTTAATGGACTGCTCCACGAAACAAAGTGTAACTCTGTGAGAATCACACATCACCAAGAAGTTTCTAAGAAAGCTTCTTTCTAGTTTTCATCTTGGATATTTCCTTGTCCCTGTAATGTTCTTGCGCTATGAGTATCTAATTGCAGATTTCCAAAACTGTGCTAACAAACTGATCACTGAAGAGAACGTGTAACTCTGTGGTTGCATTCACACTTGGCAATGCAGTTTCCAGAAACTTCTCTTTAGTTATTATGTGAGGATATTTCCTTTATCCATGGGCCCCAATAGGCTCCCAAATATCACTTGCAGATTCCACAGAAAAGAGTGTTAGCAAACTGCTTCTTGAGGCAGAGGTTGTAACTCGTGAGATGAATCACAGATCAGAAAGAAGTTTCCAGAAAGCTTCTTTCACGTTTGAACGGATGAAATTTCCTTTATCAGCGTGGCCAATATGATCCAAAGAAGCCTTCTCAGATTCCTCAAAGACAGTGTTAATGGACTGCTCCACGAAACATAAGTGTAACTCTGTGAGATGAATTCACACATCACCAAGAAGTTCTAAGAAAGCTCTTTCTAGTTTTCATCTTGGATATTTCCTTTGTCACTGTAAGTTCATTGCGCTATGAAGTATCTAATTGCAGATTTCCAGAAAACTGTGCTAACAAACTGATCACTGAAGAGAAAGTGTAACTCTGTGGTTGCATTCACACAGGGCAATGCAGTTTCTCAGAAGCTTCTCTTTAGTTATTATGTGAGGATATTTCTTTATCACATGGGCCCCAATAGCTCCAAATATCACTTTGCAGATTCCACAAAGAGGTTAGCAAACTGCTTCTTGAGGCAAGAGTTTGTAACTCTGTGAGATGAACTCACAGATCAGAAAGAAGTTTCTCAGAAAGCTTCTTTCACGTTTGAACGGATGAAATTTCCTTTATCAGCGGGCCTCAATGTGATCCAAAGAGCCCTCCAGATTCCTCAAAGACAGTGTTAATGGACTGCTCCACGAAACATAATGTAACTCTGTGAGATGAATTCACACATCACCAAGAAGTTTCTGAAAAGCTTCTTTCTAGTTTTCATCTTGGATATTTCTCTTGTCACTGAATGTTCATTGCGCTATGAAGTATCTAATGCAGATTTCCAGAAAACTGTGCAACAAACTGATCACTGAAGAGAAACGTGTAACTCGTGGGTTGCATTCACACTGGCAATGCAGTTTCAGAAAGCTTCTCTTTAGTTATTATGTGAGGATATTTCCTTTATCACCATGGCCCCCATAGGCTCCCAAATATCACTTTGCAGATCCCCGAAAAGAGTGTTAGCAAACTGCTTCTTGAGGCAGAGGTTGTAACCTGTGGAGAGAACTCACAGATAGAAAGAAGTTTCTCAGAAAGCTTCTTTCATTTAGAAGATTTCATTGGCCATGTTCAAAGGAATCGGAAATCTTTCTTCAATTCCACACCAAAGGAGGCTATGAGCCCCACGAAATTCCGTGAAACGTACTTAGTGAGTTGAATTCACACAATCACATAGGTTTCTTGAAAGCTTCTTTCTTTAGTATCGAGTTATTTGTGGTCTTGCCACGTGTGTCCTATTCAGATTCCACTGGAAAATTCTGCTGCGAGTTTTCTCAGTGGAAACATGATGACATCTGTGGGTGAATTCACCACACAAAGAAAGTTTCTGAGAGCTTCTCGAGTTTTGAGGAATTCCTTATTAGCATCGATCAACGAATATCCTAGACATCACTCTGAGATTCCGCAAAAGATGTAGAAACTCCCCCGAGAACGGGTATGAAAACTGTGAAATGAATTCACAATCACAAAGAGTTTCTCCAAAAGCTTTTCGTTATCTCTGTGAAGTATTTCGTTCTCCTTCTATTCTTCAAGCTATCTGAAATAGCACGTCTCAGAATCAGAACAGTCCAAAGAAAACGGCGCCAAAGAACACGTGCAATCTGTGAGTTGCATTCACACATGGCAATGCAGTTTCTCGAAGCTTCTCTTTAGTTTATTTGTGAGGATATTTCCTTATTACCATGGGCCCCAATGGCCCCAAATATCACTTTGCAGATTCCACGAAAAGATGTTAGCAAACTGCTCTTGAGGCAGAGGTTTGAAACTCTGTGAGATGAACTCACAGATCAGAAGAAGTTTCAGAAAGCTCTTTCACGTTTTGAACGGATGAAATTTCTTTACAGCGTAGGCCTCAATGTGATCCAAAGAAGCCCTTCTCAGATTCCTCAAAGACAGTGTTGAAGGACTGCTCCACGAAACATAAGTGTAACTCTGTGAGATGAATTCACACATCACCAAGAAGTTCTAAGAAAGCTTCTTTCTAGTTTCATCTTGGATATTCCTTTGTCACTGTAATGTTTATGCGCATGAAGTACTAATTGCAGATTTCCAGAAAACTGTGCTAACAAACTGACCTGAAGAGAAACGTGTAACTCTGTGAGTTGCATCACACTGGCAATGCAGTTTCTCAGAAAGCTTCTTCTTAGTTATTATGTGAGGATATTTCCTTATACATGGGCCCCAATAGGCTCCCAAATACACTTTGCAGATTCCACAGAAGAGTGTGTTAGCAAACTGCTTCTTGAGGCAGAGGTTGTAACTCTGTGAGATGAACTCACAGATCAGAAAGAAGTTTCTGAGAAGCTTCTTCACGGTTGGAACGGATGAAATTTCCTTTACAGCGTAGGCTCAATTGATCCAAAGAAGCCCTTCTCAGATTCCTCAAAGACTGTTTAATGGGCTGCTCACCGAACATAAGTGTAACTCTGTGAGATGAATTCACACATCACCAAGAAGTTTCAAGAAAGCTTCTTCTCTAGTTTTCATCTGTGGATATTCCTTTGTCACTGTAAGTTCATTGCGCATGAAGTATCTAATTGCAGATTTCCAGAAAACTGTGCTAACAAACTGATCACTGAGGAGAAGTGTAACTCGTTGAGTTGCATTCACACTGGCAAGCAGTTTCTCAGAAAGCTTCTTCTTAGTTATTGTGAGGATTTTTCCTTACACCATGGGCCCAATAGGCTCCCAAATATCACTTTGCAGATTCCACGAAAAGAGTGTTAGCAAACTGGCTTCTGAGGCAGAGTTTGTAACCTGTGAGATGAACTCACAGATCAGAAAGAAGTTCTCAGAAAGCTTCTTTCACGTTTGAACGGATGAAATTTCCTTTATCAGCGTAGGCCTCAAAGGGATCAAAGAAGCCCTTCTCAGATCCTCAAAGACAGTGTTAAGGACGGCTCCACGAAACATAAGTGTAACTCTGTGGATGAATTCACACATCACCAAGAAGTTCTAAGAAAGCTTCTTCTAGTTTTCATCTTGGATATTTCTTTTCACTGTATGTATCATTGCGTATGAAGTATCTAATTGCAGATTCCAGAAAACTGTGCTAACAAACTGATCATGAAGAGAACGTGTAACTCTGTGAGTTGCATTCACACATGGCAATGCAGTTTCTCAGAAAGCTTCTCTTTAGTTATATGTGAGGATATTTCCTTATCACCATGGGCCCCAATAGGCTCCCAAATATCACTTTGCAGATTCCACGAAAAGAGTGTTAGCAAACTGCTTCTTGAGCAGAGGTTGTAACTCTGTGAGATGAACTCACAGATAGAAAGAAGTTTCTCAGAAAGCTTCTTTCACGTTTGAACGGATGAAATTTCCTTTATCAGCGTAGGCCTCAATGTGATCCAAAGAAGCCCTCTCAGATTCCTCAAAGACAGTGTAATGGACTGCCCCAGAAACATAGTGTAACCTGTGAGATGAATTCACACATCACCAAGAAGTTTCTAAGAAAGCTTCTTTCTAGTTTTCATCTTGGATATTTCCTTGTCACTGTAATGTTCATTGCGCATGAAGTATCTATGCAGATTCCAGAAACGGTGCTAACAAACTGATAACTGAAGAGAAACGGGTAACTCTGTGGGTTGCATTCACACTTGGAAATGCAGTTTCTCAGAAAGCTTCTCTTTAGTTATTATGTGAGGATATTTCCTTATTACCATGGGCCCCAAAGGCTCCCAAATACACTTTGCAGATTCCACGAAAAGAGTGTTAGCAAACTGCTTCTTGAGCAGAGGTTGTAACTCTGTGAGATGAACTCACAGATCAGAAAGAAGTTTCTCAGAAAGCTTCTTTCTCATTTTATTGGAAGATGTTTCCATTGGCCCCATTGTTCAAAGATCGAATTCTGTTCCGAGTCCATCACAAATAGGCTAGCCACGCACCACGAAATAACGTGCTAACTTAGGAGTTGAAATCACATACAATCACTAGCGTTTTCAGAGCTTCCTTTTTTATAGCGAGGTTATTTGTGTACTTGGAGCCCAAAACCGTGTGTCCTATTGCAGATTCTGCGCAAAAATTCTGCTAGCGAGTTTCTCAGGGAAACAATGTGGACATCTGTGGCTGATTCACCACAACAAAGAAGTTTTTGAGAAGCCTTCTCTGCAGGTTTTCTCTGGAGGATAAGTTTCCTATTCAGCATGCGATCAACGAATCGCAAACATCACAATCTGAGATTTCCGCAAAAATGAGTGCTAGGAAACTCCCCGAGAACGGTGATAGAACACGTGAATGAATTCACTATACAAGCAGTTTCTCAAAGCTTGTTCGTTTCTGTGAAGGATATTCCTTTCCTCTTATTTCAAAGCGACAAATCACTTCCAGAACCAGAAACAGTCAAGAACGGCTCAAAGAACACTGGTAAGTCTGTGAGTTGCATTCACACAGGCAATGCAGTTTCTCAGAAAGCTTCTCTTTAGTTATTATGTGAGGATATTTCCTTTATTACCATGGGCCCACAATAGGCCTCAATATCACTTTGCAGATTCCACGAAAAGAGTGTTAGCAAATGCTTCTTGAGGCAGAGTTGTAACTCTGTGAGATGAACTCACAGATCAGAAAGAAGTTTCTCAGAAAGCTTCTTCACGTTTGAACGGATGAAATTTCCTTTATCAGCGTAGGCCTCAATGTGATCCAAAGAAGCCCTTCTCAGATTCCTCAAAGACAGTGTTTGGACTGCCCACGAAACAAAGTGTAACTCTGTGAGATGAATTCACACATCACCAGAAAGTTTCTAAAGAAATGCTTTTTCTAGTTTTCATCTGGATATTTCTTTGTCACTGTAATGTTCATTGCGCTATGAAGTATCTAATTGCAGATTTCCAGAAAACGTGTGCTAACAAACTGATCACTGAAGAGAAACGTGTAACTCTGTGAGTGCATTCACACTGGCAAGCAGTTTCTCAGAAAGCTCTCTTTAGTTATTATGTGAGGATATTTCCTTTATCACCATGGGCCCCAATAGGCTCCCAAATACACTTTGCAGATCCACGAAAAGAGTGTTAGCAAACTGCTTCTTGAGGCAGAGGTGTAACTCTGTGAGATGAACTCACAGATCAGAAAGAAGTTCTAGAAAGCTTCTTTCAACGGTTTGAACGGATGAAATTTCCTTTATCAGCGTAGGCCAATTGATCCAAAGAAGCCCTTCTCAGATCCTCAAAGACAGTGTAATGGACTCTCACGAAACATAAGTGTAACTCTGTGAGAGAATTCACACAATCACCAAGAAGTTCTAAGAAAGCTTCTTTCTAGTTTTCATCTGTGGATATTTCCTTTGTCACGGTAATGTTCATTGCGCTATGAAGTATCTAATTGGCAGATTTCCAGAAAACGGTGCTAAACAAACTGATCACTGAAGAGAACGTGTAACTCGTGTGAGTTGCATTCACACAGGGCAATGCAGTTTCTCAGAAAGCTTCTCTTTAGTTATTATGTGAGGATATTTCCTTATCACCATGGGCCCAATAGGCTCCCAAATATCACTTTGCAGATTCCACGAAAAGAGGTGTTAGCAAACTGCTTCTTGAGGCAGAGGTTGTACTCTGTGAGATGAACTCACAGATCAGAAAGAAGTTTCTCAGAAAGCTCTTTCACGTTTGAACGGATGAAATTTCCTTTATCAGCGTAGGCCATCAAAGTGGTCTAAAGAAGCCTTCTCAGAACCTCAAAGACAGTGTTAACGGACTGCTCCACGAAAACTAAGTGTAACTCTGTGAGATGATTCACAATCACAAGAAGTTTCTAAGAAGCTTCTTTCTAGTTTTCATCTTGGATATTTCTTGTCACTGTATGTTCATTGCGCTATGAAGTACTAATTGCAGATTTCCAGAAAACTGTGCTAACAAACTGATCACGAGAGAGAACGTGTAACTCGGTGAGTTGCATCACACATGGCAATGCAGTTCTCAGAAAGCTTCTCTTTAGTATTATGTGGGATATTTCCTTATCACCAGGGCCCCATAGGCTCCCAAATATCACTTTGCAGATCCCACGAAAAGAGTGTTAGCAAACGGCTTCTTGAGGCGAGGTTGTAACTCTGTGAGATGAACTCACAGATAGAAAGAAGTTCTGAGAAGCTTCTTTCACGTTTGAACGGATGAAATTTCCTTTATCAGCGTAGGCCTCAATGTGATCCAAAGAAGCCTTCTCAGATTCCTCAAAGACAGTGTTAAGGACTGCTCCACGAAACATAAGTGTAACTCTGTGAGATGAATTCACACATCACCAAGAAGTTTCTAAGAAAGCTTCTTTCTAGTTTCATCTGTGGATATTTCCTTGTCACTGTAATGTCATTGCGCTATGAAGTACATGCAGATTTCCAGAAAACTGTGCTAACAAACGGATCACGAGAGAGAACGTGTAACTCTTGTGAGTTGCTTCATTCACACTGGCAATGCAGTTTCTCAGAAAGCTTCTCTTTAGTTATTATGTGAGGTATTCCTTTATACCATGGGCCCCAATAGGCTCCCAAATATCACTTTGCAGATTCCACGAAAAGAGTGTTAGCAAACTGCTTCTTGAGGCAGAGGTTGTAACTCTGTGAGATGAACCACAGATCAGAAAGAAGTTTCTCAGAAAGCTTCTTTCACGTTTTGAACGGATGGAAATTTCCTTTACAGCGAGGCCTCAATTGAGATCCAAAGAAGCCCTTCTCAGATTCCTCAAAGACAGTGTTAATGGACTGCTCCACGAAACTAATTGTAACTCGGTGAGATGAATCCACACATCACCAGAAAGTTCTAAGAAAGCTTCTTTCTAGTTTTCATCTTGGATATTTCTGTCACTGTAATGTTCATGCGCTATGAAGTATCTAATTGCAGATTTCCAGAAAACTGTGCTAACAACTGATCACTGAAGAGAAACGTGTAACTCTGTGGTTGCATTCAACTTGGCAATGCAGTTTCTCAGAAAGCTCTCTTTAGTTATTATGTGAGGATATTTCCTTTATACCATGGGCCCCAATAGCTCCCAAATATCACTTTGCAGATTCCACGAAAAGAGTGTTAGCAAACTGCTTCTTGAGGCAGAGGTTGTAACTCTGTGAGATGAACTCACGATCAGAAAGAAGTTTCTCAGAAAGCTTCTTTCACGTTTTTGAACGGATGAAATTTCCTTTATCAGCGAGGCCTCAATATGATCCAAAGAAGCCTTCTCAGATTCCTCAAGACAGTGTTAAGGGACTGCTCCACGAAAAATAAGTGTAACTCTGGTGAGATGAATTCACACATCACCAAGAAGTTTCTAAGAAAGCTTTCTTTCTAGTTTTCATCTGTGGATATTTCCTTTGTCACGGTAATGTTCATTGCGCTATGAAGTATCTAATTGCGATTTCCAGAAAACTGGGCTAACAAACTGATCACTGAAGAGAACGTGTAACTCTGTGAGTTGCATTCACACATGGCAATGCAGTTTCTCAGAAAGCTTCTCTTTGTTTTATGTGAGGTATTTCCTTTATCACCATGGGCCCCAATAGGCCTCCCAAATATCACTTTGCAGATTCCAGAAAAGAGTGTTAGCAAACTGCTTCTTGAGGCAGAGGTTGTAACTCTGTGAGATGAACTCACAGATCAGAAAGAAGTTTCTCAGAAAGCTTCTTTCACGTTTTAAACGGATGAAATTTCCTTTATCAGCGAGGCCTCAATGTGATCAAAGAAGCCCTTCTCAGATTCCTCAAAGACGTGTTTGGACTGCTCCACAGAAACATAAGTGTAACTCTGTGAGATGAATTCACACTCACCAAGAAGTTTCTAAGAAAGCTTCTTTCAGTTTTCATCTGGATATTTCTTTGTCACTGTAAGGTTCATTGCGCTAGGAATATCTAATTGCAGATTCCAGAAAACTGTGTAACAAACTGATCACTGAAGAGAAACGTGTAACCTGGAGTTGCATTCACACTAGGCAATGCAGTTTCTCTCAGAAAGCTTCTTTTAGTTATTATGTGAGGATTTTCCTTTATCCCATGGGCCAAATAGGCTCCCAAATTCACTTTGCAGATTCCACGAAAGAGTGTTAGCAAACTGCTTCTTGAGGCAGAGGTTGAACTCTGTGAGATGAACTCACAGATCAGAAGAAGTTTCTCAGAAGCTTCTTTCCTCATTTTTAGGGAAGATGTTTCCATTTGGCCCCATTGTTTTCAATGGATACGGGAATATATGTTCTCAGATTCCACACAAATAGACTAGCACGGCCCCAACGAATACCGCGGAACTTGTGAGTTGAATCACACATAACATAGCAGTTTCTCAGAAAGCTCTTTCTTTAGTAGCGATTATTTGTGGTCTTAGCCCACCTGTGTCCCTATTGCAGATTCCGAAAAGTTGCTAGCGAAGTTCTAGTGGAACAATGAGGGAACTCGTGGCTGAATTCACCACAACAAAAAGTTTTGAGAAGCCTTCTCTGGTTTCTCGAGGAATAGTTCCTTATTCAGCAGCGATTCAAGATATCCAAGAATCCATCTGAGATCCTCAAAGAGTGCTAGGAACGCCCCGAAACTAATGAACACTGTGAATGAATTCACAATCACAAAGAGTTTCTCACAAAGCTTTTCCGTTTCTCTTGAAGGATATTTCCTTTCGCCTTATTCTCAAGCGACTGAAATATCACTTGCAGATCCACGGAAACGGTCAAGAAACGTAAAGAACTGGCTAAGTCTGTGAGTTCATTCCACATGGCAATGCAGTTTCTCAGAAAGCTTCTCTTTAGTTATTAGTGAGGAATTTCCTTTATACCATGGGCCCCAATAGGCTCCCAAATATCACTTTGCAGATTCCACGAAAAGAGTGTTAGCAAACTGCTTCTTAAGGCAGAGGTTGTAACTCTGTGAGATGAACTCACAGATCAGAAGAAAGTTTCTCAGAAAGCTTCTTCACGTTTGAACGGATGAATTTCCTTTATCAGCGTAGGCCTCAATGTGATCCAAAGAAGCCCTTCTCGATTCCTCAAAGACAGTGTTAATGGACTGCTCCACGAACATAGTGTAACTCTGTGAGATGAATTCACACATCACCAAGAAGTTTCTAAGAAAGCTCTTTTCTAGTTTTCATCTTGGATATTTTCCTTGTCACTGTAATGTTCATTGCGCTATGAAGTATCTAATTGCAGATTTCCAGAAAACTGTGCTAACAAACTGATCACTGAAGAGAAAGCGTGTAACTCTGTGGGTTGCATTCACACTGGCAATGCAGTTTCTCAGAAAGCTTCTCTTTAGTTATTATGTGAGGATATTTCCTTTATACCAGGGGCCCCAATAGGCCCCAAATACACCTTTGCAGATTCCACGAAAAAGTGTTAGCAAACTGCTTCTTGAGGCAGAGGTTGTAACTCTGTGAGATGAACTCACAGATCAGAAAGAAGTTTCTCAGAAAGCTCTTCACGGTTTTGAACGGATGAAATTCCTTTATCAGCGTAGGCTCAATTGATCCAAAGAAGCCCTTCTCAGATTCCTCAAAGACAGTGTTAATGGACTGCTCCACGAAACATAAGTGTAACTCTGTGAGATGAATTCACACATCACCAAGAAGTTTCTAAAAAGCTTCTTTCTAGTTTCATCTGGGGATATTTCCTTTGTCACGATGTTCATTGCGCTATGAAGTCTAATTGCAGATTTCCAGAAAACTGTGCTAACAAACTGATCACTGAAGAGAAAGTGTAACTCTGTGAGTTGCATTACACATGGCAAGGCAGTTCTCAGAAAGCTTTCTTTAGTTATTATGTGAGGATATTTCCTTATCACCATGGGCCCCAATAGGCTCCCAATATCACACTTGCAGATTCCACGAAAAGAGTGTTAGCAAACTGCTTCTTGAGGCAGAGGTTGTAACCTGTGAGATGAACTCACAGATCAGAAAGAAGTTTCTCAGAAAGCTTCTTTCACGTTTTGAACGGATGAAATTTCCTTTATCAGCGTAGGCCTCAAGTGTCTAAAGAAGCCCTCTCAGATCCAAAGACAGTGTAGGACTGCTCCACGAAACATAAGTGTAACTCGGGAGATGAATTCACACATCACCAAGAGTTCTAAGAAAGCTTCTTCTAGTTTTCATCTTGGATATTCTCTCACTGTATGTTCTTGCGCGTATGAAGTATCTAATTGCAGATTTCCAGAAAACTGTGCTAACAAACTGATCACTGAAGAGAAACGTGTAACTCTGTGAGTTGCATTCACACATGGCAATGCAGTTTCTCAGAAAGCTTCTCTTTAGTTTTTGTGAGGATATTTCCTTATCACCATGGGCCCCAATAGGCTCCAAAATATCACTTTGCAGATTCCACGAAAAGAGTGTTAGCAACTGCTTCTTGAGGCAGAGGTTGTAACTCTGTGAGATGAACTCACAGATAGAAAGAAGTTTCTAGAAAGCTTCTTTCACGTTTGGAACGGAGAGAATTTCCTTTATCAGCGTAGGCCTCAATGTGACCAAGAAGCCTTCTCAGATCCTCAAAGACGTGTAAGGGACTGCTCCACGAAACATAAGTGAACTCTGTGAGATGAATTCACACACACCAAGAAGTTTCTAAGAAAGCTTCTTTCAGTTTTCATCTGGGATATTTCCTTTGTCACTGTAATGTTCATTGCGCTATGAGAGTATCTAATTGCAGATTTCAGAAAACTGTGCTAACAAACTGATCACTGAAGAGAAACGGTAACTCGTGGTTGCATTCACACTTGGCAATGCAGTTTCCAAAAGCTCTCTTTAGTTATTATGTGAGGATTTCCTTTATTACCATGGGCCCATAGGCTCCCAAAATACACTTTGCAGATTCCACGAAAGATGTTAGCAAACTGCTTCTTTGAGGCAGAGGTTGTAACTCTGTGAGATGAACTCACAGATCAAGAAAGAAGTTTCTCAGAAGCTTCTTTCCATTTTGAAGGATGTTTCCATTGGCCCCATTGTTCAATGACGAATATCTTCTCAGATTCCACAAAAGCCAAGGAACGGCCCCAGAAAACGTGAACTTGTGAGTGATTCACACATCACATAGCGTTTCTCAGAAAAAGCTCTTTCTTTAGTAAGACGAGGTTATTTGTTCTTGGAGCGCCACGTGAGTATCCTATTGCAGATTTCCCGAAAATTCTGCTAGCGAGTTTCTCAGTGGAAACAATGTGGAATCGGTGTGGCTAATGGCACCCACGAACAAAGAAAGTTTTTGAGAAGCTTCTCTGAAGTGTTATCTGAGGATAGTTTCCTATTCACATGCGATTCAACGATATCCAAGATCACATCTGGATCCCAAAGAGTTAGAAACTCCGAGACGGTGATCCTTGTGAATTCACATATCACAAGCAGTTTCCGCAAAGTTTTCCCGTTTCTTCTCTTGCAGGATAATTTCGTTTCTCCTTCTATTCTTCAGCTATCTGAAATACACTTCTCAGAAGCCCGAAACAGGCCAAGAAACGGCTCCAGGAACACTGCGGAATCGTGAGTTGCATTCACACATGGCATGCAGTTTCAAAAGCTCTCTTTAGTTTATTATGTGAGGATATTTCCTTTATACCATGGGCCCCATAGGCTCCAAATATCACTTTGCAGATTCCACGAAAGAGTGTTAGCAAACTGTTCTTGAGGCAGAGGTGTAACCTGTGAGATGAACCAAGATCAGAAAGAAGTTTCTCAGAAAGCTTCTTTCACGTTTTGAACGGATGAAATTTCCTTTATCAGCGTAGGCCTCAATGTGTCCAAAGAAGCCCTCTCAGATTCCTCAAAGACAGTGTAATGGACTGCTCCACGAACATAAGTGTAACTCTGTGAGATGAATTCACACATCACCAAGAAGTTTCTAAGAAAGCTTCTTTTCTAGTTTTCATCTTGGATATTTCCTTTGTCACTGTAAGGTTCATTGCGCTATGAAGTATCTAATTGCAGATTTCCAGAAACTGTGCTAACAAACTGATCACTGAGAGAAACGTGTAACTCTGTGGTTGCATTCACACTTGGCAATGCAGTTTTTCAGAAAGCTTCTCTTTAGTTATTAGATGAGGATATTTCCTTTATCACCAGGGGCCCAATAGGCTCCCAAATACACTTTGCAGATTCCACGAAAAGAGTGTTAGCAACTGCTTCTTGAGGCAGAGGTTGTAACTCTGTGAGATGAACTCACAGATCAGAAAGAAGTTTTCTAGAAAGCCTTTTCACGTTTTGAACGGATGAAATTTCCTTTATCAGCGTAGGCTCAATATGATCAAAAGAAGCCCTTCTCAGATTCCTCAAAGACAGTGTTAATGGACGCTCGCCAGAAACATAAGTGTAACTCTGTGAGATGAATTCACACTACCAAGAAGTTTCTAAAAAGCCTTTCTAGTTTTCATCTGTGGATATTTCCTTTGTCACTGTATGTTCATTGCGCTATGAAGTATCTAATTGCAGATTTCCAGAAAACTGTGCTAACAAACTGATCACTGAAGAGATAGGTAACTCTGTGAGTTGCATTCACACATGGCAATGCAGTTTCTCAGAAAGCTTCTCTTTAGTTATTATGTGAGGATATTTCCTTTATCACCATGGGCCCAAATAGGCTCCCAAATATCACTTTGCAGATTCCACGAAAAGAGTGTTAGCAAACGCTTCTTGAGGCAGAGGTTGTAACTCTGTAAGATAACTCACGATCAGAAAGAAGTTTCTCAGAAAGCTTCTTTCACGTTTGAACGGATGAAATTCCTTTATCAGCGTAGGCCTCAAGTGGTCAAGAAGCTTCTCAGATCCTCAAAGACAGTGTTATGACTGCTCCACGAAACATAAGTGTAACTCTGTGAGATGAATTCAAACACACCAAGAAGGTTTCTAAAGAAAGCTCTTTCTAGTTTTCATCGTGGATATTTCTTTCACTATGTTCATTGCGCTATGAAGTACTAAGTGCGATTTCCAGAAAACTGTGCTAACAACTGACACTGAAGAGAAACGTGTAACTCTGTGAGTTGCATTCACACAGGGCAATGCAGTTCTCAGAAAGCTTCTCTTTAGTTATTATGTGAGGATATTTCCTTATCACCATGGGCCCCAATAGGCTCCCAAATATCACTTTGCAGATCCACGAAAAGAGTGTTAGCAAACTGCTTCTTGAGGAAGAGGTTGTAACTCTGTGAGATGAAATCAACAGATGAGAAAGAAGTTTCTAGAAAGCTTCTTTCACGTTTTGAACGGATGAAATTTCCTTTATCAGCGTAGGCCAATGATCCAAGAAGCCCTCTCAGATTCCTCAGACAGTGTTAATGGACTGCTCCACGAAACATAAGTGTAACTCTGTGAGATGAATCAACAACATCACCAAGAAGTTTCTAAGAAAGCTTCTTTCTAGTTTCATCTGTGGATATTTCCTTTGTCACTGTAATGTTCATTGCGCTATGAAGTATCTAATTGCAGATTCCAGAAAACTGTGCTAACAAACTGATCACTGAAGAGAACGTGTAACTCTGTGGGTTGCATTCAAATGGCAATGCAGTTTCTCAGAAAGCTTCTCTTAGTTATTATGTGGGATATTTCCTTTATCACCATGGGCCCAATAGGCTCCCAAATATCACTTGCAGATTCCACGAAAAGAGTGTTAGCAAACTGCTTCTTGAGGCAGAGGTTGTAACCGTGAGATGAACTCACAGACAGAAAGAAGTTTCTCAGAAAGCTTCTTTCACGTTTTGAAGGATGAATTTCCTTTATCAGTAGCCTCAATGATCAAAGAAGCCCTTCTCAGATTCCTCAAGACAGTGTTAATGGACTGCTCCACGAAACATAAGTGTAACTCTGTGGATGAATTCACAATCACCTCACCAAGAAGTTCTAAAAAGCTTCTTTCTATTTTCATCTCTGGATATTTCCTTTGTCACTGTAATGTTCATTGCGCTATGAAGTATCTAATTGCAGTTTTCCAGAAACTGTGTGCTAAACAAACTGACCACAAGAGAAACGTGTAACTCTGTGGTTGCATTCACACTTGGCAATGCAGTGCCATGCAGTGTGAATGCAACCACAGAGTTACACGTTTCTCTTCAGTGTCAGTTTGTTAGCACGTTTTTCTGAAACTGCATTAGATACTTCATAGCGCAATGAACATTACATGACAAGGAAATATCCAAGAGATGAAAACGAAAAGAAGCTTTCTTAGAAACTTCTTGGTGTGTGTGAATTCATCTCACAGAGTTTACACTTATGTTTCGTGAGCAGTCCATAACACTGTCTTTGAGGATCTGAGAAGGGCTTCTTTGGCATTTGGAGCCTACGCTGATAAAGGAAATTTCATCCGTTCAAAACGTGAAAGAACTTTCTGAAAAACTTCTTTCTGATCTGTGAGTTCATCTCACAGAGTTTACAACCTCTGCCTCAAGAAGCAGTTTGCTAACACCTTTTTTCGTGGAATCTGCAAAGTGATATTTGGGAGCCTATGGGGCCCATGGTGATAAGGAAATATCCTCACATAATAACTAAAGAGAAGCTTTCTGAGAAACTGCATTGCAAGTGTGAATGCAACCCACAGAGTTACACGTTTCTCTTCAGTGATCAGTTTGTTAGCACAGTTTTCTGGAAATCTGCAATTAGATACTTCATAGCGCAATGAACATTACAGTGCAAAGGAAATATCCACAGATGAAAACAGAAAGAAGCTTTCTTAGAAACTTCTTGTGATGTGTGAATTCATCTCACAGAGTTACACTTATGTTCGTGGAGCAGTCCATTAACACTGTCTTTGAGGAATCTGAGAAGGGCTTCTTTGGATCACATTGAGGCTACGCTGATAAAGGAAATTTCATCCGTTCAAACGGTGAAAGAAGCTTTCGAGAAACTTCTTTCTGATCTGTGAGTTCATCTCACAGAGTTACAACCTCTGCCTCAAGAAGCAGTTTGCTAACACCTTTCGTGGAATCTGCAAAGTGATATTTGGGAGCCTATTGGGGCCCATGGTGATAAGAAATATCCTCACATAAAACAAAGAGAAGCTTTCTGAGAAACTGCATTGCCATGTGTGAATGCAACTCACAGAGTTACACTTTTTCTCTCAGTGATCAGTTTGTTAGCACAGTTTTCTGGAAACTGCAATTAGATACTTCATAGCGCAATGAACATAACAGTGAAAAGAAATATCCACAGATGAAACTAGAAAGAAGCTTTCTTAGAAACTTCTTGGTGATGTGTGAATTCATCTCACAGAGTTACACAATGTTTCGTGGAGCAGTCCGTTAACACTGTCTTTGAGGATTCTGAGAAGGGCTTCTTTAGACCACTTGAGGCCTACGCTGATAAAGGAAATTTCATCCGTTCAAACCGTGAAAGAAGCTTTCTGAGAAACTTCTTTGATCTGTGATATCACTCACAGAGTTACAACCTCTGCCTCAAGAAGCAGTTTGCTAACACTCTTTTCGTGGAATCTGCAAAGTGATATTTGGGAGCCTATTGGGGCCCATGGTGATAAAGGAAATATCCTCACATAAAACTAAAGAGAAGCTTTCTGAGAAACTGCATTGCCATGTGTGAATGCAACTCACAGAGTTACACTGCTCTTCAGTGATCAGTTTGTTAGCACAGTTTTCTGGAAATCTGCAATTAGATACTTCATAGCGCAATGAACATAACAGTGACAAAGGAAATATCCACAGATGAAACTAGAAAGAAGCTTTCTTAGAAACTTCTTGGTGATGTGTGAATTCATCTCACAGAGTTAACATGTTTCGTGGAGCAGTCCATTAACACGTCTTTGAGGAATCTGAGAAGGGCTTCTTTGGATCATATTGAGGCCTACGCTGATAAAGAAATTTCATCCGTTCAAACCGTGAAAGAAGCTTTCTAGAAACTTCTTTCTGACTGTGAGTTCATCTCACAGAGTTACAACCTCTGCCTCAAGAAGCAGTTTGCTAACACTCTTTTCGTGGAATCTGCAAGTGATATTGGGAGCTATTGGGGCCCATGGTATAAAGGAAATACCTCACATATAACTAAGAGAAGCTTCGGAGAAACTGCATTGCCATGTGTAATGCAACCCACAGTTACACGTTTCTCTTCAGTGATCAGTTTGTTAGCACAGTTTTCTGGAAATCTGCAATTAGATACTTCATAGCGCAATGAACATACAGTGACAAAGGAAATATCCAGAATGAAAACTAGAAAGAAGCTTTCTTAGAAACTTCTTGGGTGATGTGTGAATTCATCTCACAGAGTTACACTTATGTTTTCGTGAGCAGTCCATTAACACTGTCTTTGAGAATCTGAGAAGGGCTTCTTTGATCACATTGAGGCCTACGCTGATAAAGGAAATTTCATCCGTCAAACCGTGAAGAAGCTTCTGAGAAACTTCTTTCTGATCTGTGAGTTCATCTCACAGAGTTACACCTCTGCCTCAAGAAGCAGTTTGCTAACATCTTTTTCGTGGAATCTGCAAAGTGATATTGGGGAGCCTATGGGGCCCATGGTAATAAGGAATATCCTCACATAATAACTAAGAGAAATTTCTGAGAAACTGCATTGCCAGGTGTGAATGCAACTCACAGATTTACAGTCTTTGGAGCCGTTTCTTTGGACGGTTTTCGTGGATCTGAAATTGATATTTCAATAGCTTGAATGAACTAAGAGAAAGAAATATCCTCAGAGAAACGAAAAGCTTTTGAGAAACTCTTGTGATTGTGAATTCATCTCACAGGTTTACACTTTCTCGGGGGAGTTGCCACACGCATTTTGAGGAATCTCAGAGGTGTCTTGGATATCTTGACGCAGGCGAATAGGAAATATCCTCAAACTGAGAGAAAGCTCTCAAAAACTTCTTTGTTTGTGGTGATTCGCCCACAATTCCACATGGTTTTCCATGGAAACCTCGCTAGCAGAATGTTCCGCAGAATCGCAATAGGACACAGGGGCCCAATGACAAAAAATCTCTACTAAAGAAAGAAGCTTCTGAGAAACGCTATGTGATGTGTGAATGCAACTCACAGTTCACGTATTTCGTGGGCCCGTGGCCTAGCTATTTGTTGAATCTGAGAAAGATATTCCGATAGTTGAAAACAATGGAGGCCAATGGAAACATCTTCCAATAAAAATGAGGAAAGAAGCTTTCTGAGAAACTTCTTTCTGATCTGTGAGTTAATCTCACAGAGTTACAACCTCTGCCTCAAGAAGCAGTTTGCTAACTCTTCGTGGAATCGTGCAAAGTGATATTTGGGAGCCTATTGGGGCCCATGGTAATAAAGGAATATCCTCACATAATAACTAAAGAGAAGCTTTCGAGAACTGCATTGCCAGGGTGAATGCAACCCACAAGTTACACGTTTCTCTTCAGTGATCAGTTTGTTTAGCACGTTTTCGGGGAAATCTGCAATTAGATCTTCATAGCGCAATGAACATTACAGTGACAAGAATATCCAGAGATGAAAACTAGAAAGAAGCTTTCTTAGAAACTCTTGGTGATGTGTGAATCATCTCACAGAGTTACACTATGTTTCGTGGAGCGGTCCTTTAACACTGTCTTTGAGATCTGAGAAGGGCTTCTTTGGATCACTGAGGCCTACGCTGATAAAGGAAATTTCATCGTTCAAAACGAGAAGAAGCTTTCTCAAAACTTCTTTCATCTGTGAGTTCATCTCAAGAGTTACAACCTCTGCCTCAAGAAGCAGTTTTGCTAACACCTTTTCGTGGAATCTGCAAAGTGTATTTGGGAGACCTATTGGGGCCCATGGTGATAAAGGAAATATCCTCACATAAAACTAAAGAGAAGCTTTCTGAGAAACTGCATTGCCTGTGTGAATGCAACTCACAGAGTTACACGTTTCTCTTCATTGATCAGTTTGTTAGCACAGTTTTCTGGAATCGGCAATTGATACCTTAGCGCAAGACATAAAAGTGAAAAGAAATATCCAAGATGAAAACTAGAAAAAGCTTTCTTAGAAACTTCTTGGTGATGTGTGAATTCATCTCACAGAGTTACCTTATGTTTCTGGAGCGTCCTAACACTGTCTTTGAGGATTCTGAGAAGGGCTTCTTTGACCACTTTGAGGCCTACGTGATAAAGGAAATTTCATCCGTTCAACCGTGAAAGAAGCTTTCTGAGAAACTCTTTCTGATCTGTGAGTTCATCTCACAGAGTTACAACCTCTGCCAAGAAGCAGTTTGCTAACACTCTTTCGTGGAATCGGCAAAGTGATATTTGGGAGCCTATTGGGGCCCATGGTATAAAGGAAATCCTCACATAATAACAAAGAAGCTTTCTGAGAAACTGCATTGCCATGTGTGAATGCAACTCACAGAGTTACACGTTCTCTTCAGTGATCAGTTTGTTAGCACAGTTTTCTGGAAACTGCAATTAGATACTTCATAGCGCATGAACATACAAGTGACAAGGAAATACCACAGATGAAAACTAGAAGAAGCTTTCTAAGAAACTTCTTGGTGATGTGTGAATTATCTCACAGAGTTACACTTATGTTTCGTGGAGCAGTCCATTAACACTGCTTTGAGGAATCTGAGAAGGGCTTCTTTGGATCATTTGAGCCTACGCTGATAAAGGAAATTCATCCTGTCAAACCGTGAAGAAGCTTTCTAGAAACTTCTTTCTGATCTGTGAGTTCATCTCACAGAGTTACAACCCTGCCTCAAGAAGCAGTTTGCTAACACTCTTTTCGTGGAATCTGCAAAGTGATATTTGGGAGCCTATTGGGGCCCATGGTATAAAGGAAATACCTCACATAATAACTAAAGAGAAGTTTCTGAGAAACTGCATTGCCAGTGTGGAATGCAACTCACAGAGTACACGTTTCTCTTCAGTGATCAGTTTGTTAGCACAGTTTTCTGGAAACTGCAATTAGATACTTCATAGCGCAATGAACATAAGTGACAAAGGAAATATCCAGAGAATGAAAACTAGAAAGAAGCTTTCTTAGAAACTTCTTGGTGATGTGTGAATTCTCTCACAGAGTTACACTTATGTTTCGTGGAGCAGTCCATTAACACTGTCTTTGGAGGATCTGAGAAGGGCTTCTTTGGATCACATTGAGGCCTACGCTGATAAAGGAAATTTCATCCGTTCAAACCGTGAAAGAAGCTTTCTGAGAAACTTCTTTCTGATCTTGTGAGTTTCATCTCACAGAGTTACAACCTCTGCCTCAAGAAGCAGTTTGCTAACACTCTTTTCGTGGAATCCAAAGTGATATTTGGGGAGCCTATTGGGGCCCATGGTATAAAAGGAAATATCCTCAATAATAACTAAAGAGAAGCTTTCTGAGAAACTGCATTGCCATGTGTGAATGCAACTCACAGAATTAACGACAGTGTTCTTGGGAGCCGTTGCTTTGACTGTTTCCGTGGATCCTGAGAGTATATTTCAGATAGCTTTGAAAATGAAGGAGAAAGGAAATACCTTCAAGAGAAACGGAAAAGCTTTGTGAGAAACTTCTTTGTGATGTGAATCATTTCACGGTTCTATCACCCGTTCGCGGGAGTTTCCTAGCACTCATGTTGAGGAATCGATGTGAGGTCTTGGATACGTTGAGCATGCTGAAGAAGGAATATCCTCAAAAACCTGAGAGAGGCTTCTGCAAAAACTTCTTTGTTGTGTGATTCACCCACAGATGTCCATCATTGTTTCCATAGAAACTGCTAGCAACTTTTCGAGAATCTGCAATAGGACCTATGGCGCCAAGACAAAAAACCTCGTCTTACTAAAGAAAGAAGCTTTCTGAGAAACCTATGTGATTGTGAATCAATCACAAGTTCACGTATTTCGTGCCCGTGCCAGGCTATTTTGTGTGGAAATCTGAGACAGATATTCGATGCCTGGAAACAATGGCCAAGGAACACTTCCATAAAAATGAGAAAGAAGCTTTCTGAGAACTTCTTTCTGATCTGTGAAGTTCATCTCACAGAGTTACAACCTTGCCTCAGAAGCAGTTTGCTACACTCTTTCGGGGAATCTGCAAAGTGATATTTGGGAGCCTATTGGCCCATGGTAATAAAGGAAATCCTCACATAATAACTAAAAGAAGCTTTCTGAGAAACTGCATTGCCAGTGTGAATGCAACCTCACAGAGTTACACGTTTTCTCTTCATGATCAGTTGTTTAGCACAGTTTTCTGGAAATCTGCAATTAGATACTTCATAGCGCAATGAACATTACAGTGACAAAGGAAATATCCAGAGATGAAAACTAGAAAGAAGCTTTCTTAGAAACTTCTTGGTGATGTGTGAATTCATCTCACAGAGTTACACTTATGTTCGTGGAGCAGTCCATTAACACTGTCTTTGAGGAATCTGAAAGGGCTCTTTGATCACATTGAGGCCTACGCTGATAAAGGAAATTTCATCCGTTCAAACGTGAAAGAAGCTTTCTGAGAAACTTCTTTCTGATCTGTGAGTTCATCTCACAGAGTTACAACCTCTGCTCAAGAAGCAGTTTGCTAACACTCTTCTGGAATCTGCAAAGTGAATTTGGAGCCTATTGGGCCCATGGTGATAAAGGAAATATCCTCACATAATAACTAAAGAGAAGCTTTCTGAGAAACTGCATTGCCATGTGTGAATGCAACTCACAGAGTTACACGTTCTCTTCAGTGAAGTTTGTTAGCACAGTTTTCTGGAAATCTGCAATTAGATACTCATAGCGCAATGAACATTACAGTGACAAAGGAAATATCCACAGATGAAAACTAAAAGAAGCTTTCTTAGAACTTCTTGGGGTGTGTGAATTCATCCACAGAGTTACACTTATTTCGTGGAGCAGTCCATTAACACTGTCTTTGAGGATCTGAGAAGGGCTTCTTTGGATCATATTGAGGCCTCGCTGATAAAGGAAATTTCATCCGTTCAAAACGGGAAAGAAGCTTTCTGAGAAACTTCTTTCGATCTGTGAGTTCATCTCACAGAGTTACAACCTCTGCCTCAAGAAGCATGTGCTAACACCTTTTCGTGGAATCTGCAAAGTGATATTTGGGAGCCTATTGGGGCCCATGGTAATAAAGGAAATATCTCACATAATAACTAAAGAGAAGCTTTCTGAGAAACTGCATTGCCATGTGTGAATGCAACCCACAGAGTTACACGTTTCTCTTCAGTGATCAGTTTGTTAGCACAGTTTCTGGAAATCTGCAATTAGATACTTCATACGGCAATGAACATTACAGTGACAAAGGAAATTCCAGAGATGAAAACTAGAAAGAAGCTTTCTTAGAACTTCTTGGTGATGTGTGAATTCACTCACAGAGTTACACTTAGTTTCGTGGAGCAGTCCATTAACACTGTCTTGAGGAATCTGAGAAGGGCTCTTTGATCACTTGAGGCCTACGCTGATAAAGGAAATTTCATCCGTTCAAACGTGAAAGAAGCTTTCTGAGAACTTCTTCTGATCTGTGAGTTCATCTCAAGAGTTACAACCCTGCCCAAAAGCAGTTTGCTAACACTCTTTTCGTGGAATCTGCAAAGTGATATTGGGAGCCTATTGGGGCCCATGGTAAAAGGAAATATCCTCACATATAACTAAAGAGAACTTTCTGAGAACTGCATGCCAGTGTGAATGCAACCCAAGAGTTTACACGTTTCCTCTCAGTGATCAGTTGTTAGCACAGTTTTCTGGAAATCTGCAATAGATACTCATAGCGCAATGAACATTACAGTGACAAAGGAATATCCACAGATGAAAACTAGAAGAAGCTTTCTTAGAAACTTCTTGGTGATGTGTGATTTCATTCACAGAGTTACACTTATGTTTCGTGGAGCAGTCCTTAACACTGTCTTTGAGGAATCTGAGAAGGGCTCTTTTGGATCACATTGAGGCCTACGCTGATAAAGGAAATTTCATCCGTTCAAAACGTGAAAGAAGCTTTCTAGAAACTTCTTTCTGATCTGTGAGTTCATCTCACAGAGTTACAACCTCTGCCTCAAGAAGCAGTTTGCTAACACTCTTTTCGTGGAATCTGCAAAGTGATATTTGGGAGCCTATTGGGGCCCATGGTGATAAAGGAAATATCCTCACATAATAACAAAGAGAAGCTTTCTGAGAAACTGCATTGCCATGTGTGAATGCAACTCACAGAGTTACACGTTTCTCTTCAGTGATCAGTTGTTTAGAAGTTTTCTGGAAATCTGCAATTAGATACTTCATAGCGCAATGACAACAGTGAAAGAAATATCCAGAGATGAAAACTAAAAGAAGCTTTCTTAGAAACTCTTGGTGATGTGTGATTCATCTCACAGAGTTACACTTATGTTTCGTGGAGCAGTCCTTAACACTGTCTTTGAGGATTCTGAAGAAGGCTTCTTTGACTCATTGAGGCCTACGCTGATAAGGAAATTTCACCGTTCAAAACGTGAAAGAGCTCTGAGAAACTTCTTTCTGATCTGGAGTTCATCTCACAGAGTTACAACCTCTGCCTCAAGAAGCAGTTTGCTAACACCTTTTCGTGGAATCTGCAAAGTGATATTTGGGAGCCTATTGGGGCCCAGGTGATAAGGAAATATCCTCACTAATAACTAAAGAGAAGCTTTCTGAGAAACTGCATTGCCATGTGTGAATGCAACCACAGAGTTACACGTTCTCTTCAGTGATCGAGTTTGTTAGCACAGTTTTCTGGAAATCTGCAATTAGATACTTCATAGCGCAATGAACATTACAGTGACAAAGGAAATATCCACAGATGAAAACTAGAAGAGAAGCTTTCTAGAAACTCTTGGTGATGTGTGAATTCATCTCACAGAGTTAAACTTATGTTTCGTGGAGCAGTCCATTAACACTGTCTTTGAGGATATGAGAAGGGCTTCTTTGGATCAATTGAGGCCTACGCTGATAAAGGAAATTCATCCGTCAAACGTGAAAGAAGCTTTCTGAGAAACTTCTTCTGATCTGTGAGTTCATCTCACAGAGTTACAACCCTGCCCAAGAAGCAGTTGCTAACACTCTTTTCGTGGAATCTGCAAAGTGATATTTGGGAGCCTATTGGGCCCAGGTAATAAAGGAAATATCCTCACATAATAACTAAAGAGAAGCTTTCTGAGAAACTGCATTGCCATGTGAATGCAACCTCACAGAGTTACACGTTTCTCTTCAGTGATCAGTTTGTTAGCACAGTTTCTTGGAAATCTGCAATTAGATACTTCATAGCGCAATGAACATACAGTGACAAGAAATATCCAGAGATGAAAACTAGAAAGAAGTTTCTTAGAAACTTCTTGGTGATGTGTGAATCCATCTCACAGAGTTACACTTATGTTTCGTGGAGCAGTCCATTAACACTGTCTTTGAGGAATCTAGAAGGGCTTCTTTGGATCACATGTGAGGCCTACGCTGATAAAGGAAATTTCATCCGTTCAAACCGTGAAAGAAGCTTTCTGAGAAATCTTTCTGATCTGTGAGTTCATCTCACAGAGTTTTACACCCTCTGCCTCAAGAAGCAGTTTGCTACACTCTTTTCGTGGAATCCTGCAAAGTGATATTTGGGAGCCTATGGGGCCCATGGTAGAAAGGAAATATCCTCCAAATAACTAAAGAGAAGCTTCTGAGAAACTGCATTGCCATGTGTGAATGCAACTCACAGATTACGCCAGTGTTCTGTGGAGATCGTTTCTTACTAGTTTCCGTGGATTCTGAGAAGTTGATATCTTCAGTAGCTTGAAGAATATAAGGATAAAGGAAATATCCTTCAAGAGAAAGACGAAAAGCTTTGAGAAACTCTTTGTGATTGTGAATTCATTTCACAAGTTCATCACCGTTCTCGGTGTTGCCTAGCACTCATTTTGAGAATCTCAGATGTGATGTCTTGGATTCGTTGAACCATGCTGAATAAAGGAACATCCGCAGAAACTGAGAGAAGCTTCTCAAAACTTCTTTGTGTGGGTGAATTCACCCACAGGATGTCCATCATTGTTTCCACTGAAAACTGCTAGCAGAATTTTTCGAGGAATCGCAATAGTACCAGTGGCGCTCCAAGACACAAATAACCTCTCTTACTAAAGAAAGAAGCTTTCTGAGAAACTGCTAGTGATGTGTGAATAACTCACAGAGTTCACTATTTCGTGGGCAGTCCTTAGACTATTTGTTGGAATCTGAGAACAGTTTCCGGATCCTTGGAAACAATGGGGCCAAGGAAACAGCTTCCAATAAAATGAGAAAGAAGCTTCTGAGAAACTTCTTTCTGATCTGTGAGTCATCTCACAGAGTTACAACCTCTGCTCAAGAAGCAGTTGCTAACACTCTTTCGTGGAATGGCAAAGTGATATTTGGGAGCCTATTGGGGCCCATGGTAATAAAGGAAATATCCTCACATAATAACTAAAGAGAGCTTTCTGAGAAACTGCATTCCAGTGTGAATGCAACCCACAGAGTTACACGTTTTCTTCAGTGATCAGTGGGACACAGTTTCTGGAAATCTGCAATTAGATACTTCATAGCGCAATGAACATACAGTTGACAAAGTGAAATATCCAGAGATGAAAACTAGAAAGAAGCTTTCTTAGAAACTTCTTGGTAGGTGTGAATTCATCTCACAGAGTTACACTTAGGTTTCGTGGAGCAGTCCATTACACTGTCTTTGAGAATCTGAGAAGGGCTTCTTTGGATCCATTGAGGCCTACGCTGATAAAGGAAATTTCATCCGTCAAAACGTGAAAGAAGCTTTCTAGAAACTTCTTTCTGATCTGTGAGTTCATCTCACAGAGTTACAACCTCTGCCTCAAGAAGCAGTTTGCTAACACTTTTTCGTGGAATCTGCAAAGTGATATTTGGGAGCCTATTGGGCCCATGGTGATAGAAAATATCCTCACATATAACTAAAGAGAAGCTTCTGAGAAACTGCATTGCCATGTGTGAATGCAACCACAGAGTTACACGTTTCTCTTCAGTGATCAGTTTGTTAGCACAGTTTTCTGGAAATCTGCAATTAGATACTTCATAGCGCAATGAACATATACAGTGAAAAGGAATATCCAGAGATGAAAACTAGAAAGAAGCTTCTCTAGAAACTTCTTGGTGATGTGGAATTCATCCTCACAGAGTTACACTTATGTTTCGTGGAGCAGTCCGTTAACACTGTCTTTGAGGATTCTGAGAAGGGCTTCTTGACCACTTTTGAGGCCTACGCTGATAAGGAAATTTCATCCGTTCAAACGTGAAAGAAGCTTTCTGAGAAACTTCTTTCTGATCTGTGAGTTCATCTCACAGAGTTACAACCTCTGCCTCAAGAAGCAGTTTGCTAACACTCTTTTCGTGGAACTGCAAAGTGATATTTGGGAGCCTATTGGGGCCCATGGTGATAAAGGAAATACCTCACATAATAACTAAAGAGAAGCTTTCTGAGAAACTGCATTGCCATGTGTGAATGCAACTCACAGAGTTACATTCTTCTCTTGTGATCAGTTTGTTAGCACGTTTTTGGAAATCTGCAATTAGATACTTCATAGCGCAATGAACATTAACAGTGACAAAGGAAATATCACAGATGAAAACTAGAAAGAAGCTTTTTAGAAACTTCTGGTGATGTGTGAATTCATCTCACAGAGTTACACTTATGTTTCGTGAGCAGTCCATTAACACTGTCTTTAGGATCTGAAAGGGCTTCTTGGATATATGGAGCCTACGCTGATAAAGGAAATTTCATCCGTTCAAACCGTGAAAGAAGCTTTCTAGAAACTTCTTTCTGATCTGTGAGTTCATCTCACAGAGTTACAACCTCTGCCTCAAGAAGCAGTTTGCTAACACTCTTTTCGTGGAATCTGCAAGTGATATTTGGGAGCCTATTGGGGGCCCATGGGTAATAAAGAAATATCCTCACAAATAACTAAAGAGAAGCTTCGGAGAAACTGCATTGCCATGTGTGAATGCAACCCACAGAGTTACACGTTTCTCTTCAGTGATCAGTTTGTTAGCACAGTTTTCTGGAAATCTGCAATTAGATACTTCATAGCGCAATGAACATTACAGTGACAAAGGAAATATCCAAGATGAAAACTAGAAAGAAGCTTTCTGGAAACTTCTTGGTGATGTGTGATTCATCTCACAGAGTTACACTTATGTTTCGGGGAGCAGTCCATTAACACTGTCTTTGAGGAATCTGAGAAGGCTTCTTTGGATCACATTGAGGCCTACGCGGATAAAGGAAATTTCATCCGTTCAAACGTGAAAGAAGCTTCTGAGAAACTCTTTCTATCTGTGAGTTCATCTCACAGAGTTACAACCTCTGCCTCAAGAAGGCAGTTTGCTAACACTCTTTTCGTGGAATCTGCAAGTGATATTTGGGAGCCTATTGGGGCCATGGTAATAAAGGAAATATCCTCACATAATAAACGAAAGAGAAGCTTTCTGAAAACTGCATGGCCATGTGTGAATGCAACTCACAGAGTTACAGTTTCTGGGAGTCAGTTTCTGGACAGTTTTCGTGGATTCTGAAAGTGATATTTCAGTAGCTTGAAGAATAGTTAGGAAAAGGAAATACTTCAAGAAAACTGAAAAGCTTTTAGAACTGCTTTTGATTGTGAATTCATTCACAGGTTCATACCTGCTCGGAGTTCTACACTCTTTGGAGGAATCTCAAGTATGTTTGGATACTTAGGCATTGCGGATAAAGGAAATATCCTCAGAAACTGAGAGAAGCTTCTCAAAACTTCTTTTGTGGTGCAGTCACCCACAGATTCCACAATTGTTCCATGAGAACAGAGCAGAGTTTCGAGAATCTGCAATAGACACACGGGTGCGCATCAACACAAATAACCTCAGTCTTACTAAAGAAAGAAGCTTCTGAGAAACTTCTTGTGATGTGTGAATTCACTCACGAAGTTCACTTAGTCGTGGGCAGTCTACCTTTTTGGAATCTGAAACAGATATTCGATCCTTGATAAACATGGGCCATGGAAACATCTTCCAAAAACTGAAGAAGCTTTCTAGAAACTCTTTCTGATCTGTGAGTTCATCTCACAGAGTTACAACCTCTGCCCAAGAGCAGTTTGCTAACACTCTTTTCGTGGAATCTGCAAAGTGATATTGGGAGCCTATTGGGGCCCATGGTAATAAAGGAAATATCCTCACATAATAACTAAAGAAGCTTTCTGAGAACTGCATTGCAAGTGTGAATGCAACCCACAGAGTTACACGTTTCTCTTCAGTGATCAGTTTGTAGCACAGTTTTCTGAAATCTGCAATTAGAACTTCAAGCGCAATAACATTCAGTGACAAAGAAATATCCAGAGATGAAAACTAGAAAGAAGCTTTCTTAGAAACTTCTTGGTGATGTGTGAATTCATCTCACAGAGTTACACTTATGTTTCGTGGAGCAGTCCATTAACACTGTCTTTGAGGAATCTGAGAAGGGCTTCTTTGGATCAATTGAGGCCTACGCTGATAAAGGAATTTCATCCGTTTCAAACCGTGAAAGAAGCTTTCGTGAGAACTTCTTTCTGATCTGTGAGTTCTCTCACAGAGTTACAACTCTGCCTCAAGAAGCAGTTTGCTAACACTCTTTTCGTGGAATCTCAAAGTGAATTTGAAGCCTATTGGGGCCCATGGTGATAAAGGAAATATCCTCACATAATAACTAAAGAGAAGCTTTCTGAGAACTGCATTGCCATGTGTGAATGCAACTCACAGAGTTACACGTCCTTCAGTGATCAGTTTGTTAGCACAGTTTTCTGGAAATCTGCAATTAGATACTCATAGCGCAATGAACATACGTGACAAAGGAAATACCAGAGGAAAAACTAGAAAGAAGCTTTCTTAAAACTCTTGGTGATGTGTGAATTCATCTCACAGAGTTACACTTATGTTTCGTGGAGCAGTCCATTAACACGGTCTTTGAGGAATCGTGAGAAGGGCTTCTTGGATCAATTGAGGCCTACGCTGAAAAGGAAATTTCATCCGTTCAAACGTGAAAGAAGCTTTCTGAGAAACTTCTTTCTGATCTGTGAGTTCATCTCACAGAGTTACAACCTCTGCCTAAGAAGCAGTTTGCTAACACTCTTTTCGTGGAATCGGCAAAGTGATATTTGGGAGCCTATTGGGGCCCATGGTATAAAGGAAATATCCTCACATAATACTAAAGAGAAGCTTCTGAGAACTGCATTGCCAAGTGGTGAATGCACCCACAGAGTTACACGTTTCTCTCAGTGATCATTTTGTTAGCACAGTTTTCTGGAAATCGCAATTAGATACTTCATAGCGCAATGAACATTAGTGACAAAGGAAATATCCAGAGATGAAAACGAGAAAGAAGCTTCTTAGAAACTTCTTGGTGAGGTGTGAATTCATCTCACAGAGTTACACTTATGTTTCGTGGAGCGTCCATTAACACTGCTTTGAGGATCTGAGAAGGGCTTTCTTTGGATCATCTTGAGGCCTACGCTGATAAAGGAAATTTCATCCGTTCAAACGTGAAAGAAGCTTTCTGAGAAACTTTCTTCTGATCTGTGAGTTCATCTCACAGAGTTACAACCTCTGCCTCAAGAAGCAGTTTGCTAACACTCTTCGTGGAATCTGCAAAGTGATATTGGGAGCCTATGGGGCCCATGGTATAAAAGGAATACTCACATAAACTAAAGAGAAGCTTTCGAGAAACTGCATTGCCAAGTGGTGAATGCAACCCACAGAGTTACACGTTTCTCTTCAGTGATCAGTTTGTTAGCACAGTTTTCTGGATCTGCAATTAGATACTTCATAGCGCAATAACATTACAGTCAAAGGAAATATCCACAGATGAAAACTAGAAAGAAGCTTTCTTAGAAACTTCTTGGTGATGTGTGAATTCATCTCACAGAGTTACACTTAGTTTCGTGGAGCAGTCCATTAACACTGTCTTTGAGGAATCTGAGAAGGGCTTCTTTGGATCACATTGAGGCCTACGCTGATAAAGGAAATTTCATCCGTTCAAAACGTGAAAGAAGCTTCTAGAAACTTCTTTCTATCTGTGAGTTCATCTCACAGAGTTACAACCTCTGCCTCAAGAAGCAGTTTGCTAACACCTTTTCGTGGAATCTGGCAAAGTGATATTTGGGAGCCTATTGGGCCCTGGTGATAGGAAATATCCTCACATAATAACAAAGAGAAGCTTCTGAGAAACTGCATTGCCATGTGTGAATGCAACTCACAGAGTTACACGTTCTCTTCAGTGATCAGTTTTGTAGCACAGTTTTCTGGAAATCTGCAATTAGATACTCCATAGCGCAATGAACATAACGTGAAAAGAAATATCCAGAGATGAAAACTAGAAAGAAGCTTTCTTAGAAACTTCTGGTGATGTGTGAATTCATCTCACAGAGTACACTTATGTTTCGTGGAGCAGCCGTTAACACTGTCTTTGAGGAATCTGAGAAGGCTTCTTTGCCAATTTGAGGCCTACGCTGATAAAGGAAATTTCATCCGTTCAAACCGTGAAAGAAGCTTTCGGAGAAACTTCTTTCTGATCTGTGAGTTCACTCACAGAGTTACAACCCTGCCTCAAGAAGCAGTTTGCTAACATCTTTTCGTGGAATCTGCAAAGTGATATTTGGGAGCCTATTGGGGCCCATGGTGATAAAGGAAATCCTCACATAAAACTAAAGAGAAGCTTCTGAGAAACTGCATTGCCTGTGTGAATGCAACCACAGAGTTACACGTTCCTTCAGTGATCAGTTTGTTAGCACAGTTTTCTGGAAATCTGCAATTAGATACTTCATAGCGCAAGTGAACATAACAGTGACAAAGAAATATCCAAGATGAAAACTAGAAAGAAGCTTTTTAGAAACTCTTGGTGATGTGTGAACATCTCACAGAGTTACACTTATGTTTCGTGGAGCAGTCCATTAACACTGTCTTGAGGATCTGAGAAGGGCTCTTTGATCACTTTGAGGCCTAGCGGATAAAGGAATTTCATCCGTTCAAACCGTGAAAGAAGCTTTCTGAGAACTTCTTTCTGATCGTGTGAGTTCACTCACAGAGTTACAACCTCTGCCTCAAGAAGCAGTTTGCTAACACTCTTTTCGTGGAACTGCAAAGTGATATTTGGGAGCCTATTGGGGCCCATGGTGATAAAGGAAATATCCTCACTAATAACTAAAGAGAAGCTTTCTGAGAACAGCATTGCCAGTGTGAATGCAACTCACAGAGTTACACGTTTCTCTTCAGTGGATCATTTTGTTAGCACAGTTTTTCTGGAAATCTGCAATAGATACTTCATAGCGCAATGAACATACAGTGACAAAGGAAATATCCAAAGATGAAAACTAGAAGAAGCTTTCTTAGAAACTTCTTGGTGATGTGTGAATTCATCTCACAGAGTTACACTTATGTTCTGGAGCAGTCCTTAACACGTCTTTGAGGATCTGAGAAGGGCTTCTTTGGATCACATTGAGGCCTACGCTGATAAAGGAAATTTCATCCGTTCAAACCGTGAAAGAAGCTTTCTGAGAAACTTCTTTCTGACTGTGATTCATCTCACAGAGTTACAGCCTCTGCCTCAAGAAGCAGTTTGCTAACACTTTTCGTGGAATCCTGCAAAGTGATATTTGGGAGCCATATGGGGCCCATGGTATAAAGGAAATATCCTCACAAATAACTAAAGAGAAGCTTTCTGAGAAACTGCATTGCCATGTGTGAATGCAACTCACAGACGTTACCCAGTGTTCTTGGAGCCGTTTCTTTGGACTGTTTCCGTGGATTCTGAGAAGTGATTTCAGATAGCTTTGAAGAATAGAAGGAGAAAGGAAATATCCTTCAAGAGAAAGCGGAACCAAGCTTTGGTGAGAAACTGCTTTGTGATATGTGAATTCATTTCACAGTGTTCTATCACCGTTCTCGGGGGAGTTTCCTAGCCTCATTTTGAGGAATCTCAGATGTGATGTCTGGAATCGTTGAATCGCATGCGAATAAGGAACTATCCTCAGAGAACCTGCAGAGAAGGCTTCTCAAAAACTTCTTGTTGTGGGTGAATTCAGCCCACAGATGTCCATCATGTTTCCACTGAGAAACTCGCTAGCAGAAATTTCGCAGAATCTGCAATTAGGACACACGGGTTGCGCTCCAAGACCACAAATACCTCGTCTTACTAAAGAAAGAAGCTTTCTGAGAAACGACTATGTGATGTGTGAATTCAACTCACTAAGTTGCAGCGGTATTTCGTGGGCCGTGCCTAGGCCTATTTGTGGAATCTGAGAACAGATTTCCCGATCCCTTGAAACAATGGGGCCAATGGAAACACCCAATAAAAAAGAGAAAAGCTTTCTGAGAAACTTCTTTCTGATCTGTGAGTTCACTCACAGAGTTACAACCTCTGCCTCAAGAAGCAGTTTGCTAACACTTTTCGTGGATCTGCAAAGTGATATTGGGAGCCTATTGGGGCCCATGTATATAAGGGAATATCCTCACATAATAACTAAAGAGAAGCTTTCTGAGAAACTGCATTGCCAGTGTGAATGCAACTCACAGAGTTACACGTTTCTCTTCAGGATCAGTTTGTTAGCACAGTTTTCTGGAAATCTGCAATAGATACTCATAGGCAATGAACATACAGTGACAAAGGAAATATCCAAGATGAAAACTAGAAAGAAGCTTTCTTAGAAACTTCTTGGTGATGTTGAATTCATCTCACAGAGTTACACTTATGTTTCGTGGACGTCCATATTAACACTGTCTTTGAGAGAATCTGAGAAGGCTTTCTTGGATCACTTGAGGCCTACGCTGATAAAGGAAATTTCATCCGTTCAAAACGTGAAAGAAGCTTTCTAGAAACTTCTTTCTATCTGTGAGTCATCTCACAGAGTTACAACCTCTGCCTCAAGAAGCAGTTTGCTAACACTCTTTTCGTGGAATCTGCAAAGTGATATTTGGGAGCCTATTGGGCCCATGGTGATAAGGAAATATCCCACATAATAACTAAAGAGAAGCTTTCTGAGAAACTGCATTGCCAGTGTGAATGCAATCACAGAGTTACACGTTTCTCTTCAGTGATCAGTTTGTTAGCACATTTTTTTTCTGAAATCTGCAATTAGATACTTCATAGCGCAATGAACATAAAAGTGAAAGAAATATCCAGATGAAAACTAGGAAGAGCTTTTTAGAAACTTCTTGGTGATGTTGTGAATTCATCCACAGAGTAACACTTATGTTTCGTGGAGCAGTCCTTAACACTGTCTTTGAGGATTCTGAGAAGGGCTTTCTTTATGACACTTGAGAGCCTACGCTGAAAAGGAAATTTCATCCGTTCAAACACGTGAAAGAAGCTTTCTGAGAAACTTCTTTCTGATCTGTGAGTTCATCTCACAGAGTTACAACCTCTCCTCAAGAACAGTTTGCTAACACTCTTTCGTGGAATCTGCAAAGTGATATTGGGAGCCTATTGGGGCCCATGTGATAAAAGGAAACCTCACAATAACAAAGAGAAGCTTTCTGAGAAACTGCATTGCCATGTGTGAATGCAACTCACAGAGTTACACGTTTCTTCAGGGATCAGTTGTTAGCACAGTTTTCTGGAAATCTGCAATTAGATACTCATAGCGCAATGAAACTTACAGTGACAAAGGAAATATCCAGCAGATGAAAACGAGAAAGAAGCTTTCTATGAGAATTCTTGGTGATGTGTGAATATCTCACAGATTT
>NC_044563.1:130470345-130509201 GCF_007565055.1 Rhinopithecus roxellana | reverse complement strand
AAGAAGGAAAAATGCCTCTGGAGGGGATGCTTGAAAATATTGTGGGCATTTTTTTTTTAATGTCACAATAATTGGGGAATGCTACTGGTGGCCAAGGGGAGCCATAAGTATCCCGCGATGCTCTGGACAGTCTAACATAACAAAGAATTCATCTACACAGTCATGCCCACTTAAGAAACACTGACCTGTATCACTCTAAAATAAAATGGAAAAACACTGAAATTGTTTACGTTTTTGAGGTAAAAATTAGAATGTTCAGCATTTATTATCTTATGAATTTTGATTATGTATCTATGTCTTTTAAAAAATGTGATGGGGAAAGAAGTTAGTTTTTTATAGAGAAATCTTACGGACACGGATGACAAAAGTGAAAGCTGAAGGAAAACTGTGATACTCCAAAGCAAATAGGAGATCATGTGACTGTAAAGTCACATTCTGGAAGCCTCATTTTACAACACAGTTAAAATTGGTATGAGAAAGGAAAGAACTATTGTGTAGATTGACAGTATTTATTAGTGTTTCAGGCAATACTTCGTAAGCAGTTGAATTGGCTCTTGAAAAATGTTTCTGGGAAACCTTATTGTTAAGCTCATCTCTTCTTTCCCAGTGGGTAAGTTATGCCTCAGCCATTGGCTCGTGTGCTTTTTTGTTCATGTCAGATAAAGTAAATTGCTGGGGAAGGGGTGAACATTTTGAACTTGCTAAGAGGGCCTCCCTTTTGCTTTGATTATTTGAAGTGCAGACAAAGAGAGGGATCTTCTTCGGTGATTCAGCCACCATAAATCTTCCCATTTTCAGGTCCTTCCTACTTCATGCCCATCTCTACACATGCAGGGACTCTCTACCACAGTGATTTTAAATTTCTGTTCAGTGGCTACCATACATTTCCTTGGGTGTAGGGATTGGGGTGTAAATGAGTGGGAGAGGGAGTGTGGACTCCAGGCAGTCTAATTCCAGAGCACTAGAGTGTACATCAGGTTCGACCCTAGCACTACCACTTATTAGTTATGCAGCCTTCAGCTAGTTACTTAGCTTCTCCATATGTAAACTGGAGAGAAAATAGTAGCACTTACATCATAGAATTGTTGTGAAAATTAAATGAAACGATGGGAATAAAAGTATCTGACCCATAATAAATAGTCAATAAATGCAAACTATTAGTATTAATCATCTGACCTTATCCTGTCTCCCCAGCTTCAACTCCTTTACAATGCCTCACCGTATACATTAGTTATATCAGATTAACTAGTTAGCATTTCCCAAATGTATTAGTCTGTTCTCATGCTGCTACATAACCACATATCCAAACTGGGTAGCTTATAAAAGGAAATAGGTTTAATGGACTCACAGTTCCAACAGGGCTGGGGAGGCCTCAGGAAACTGCAGGAATTATGGCGGAAGGGGAAGCAAAACTGCCCCTTCTTCGCGTGGCTGCAGCAAGAAGTGCAGATCAAAGAGGGAAAATCCCCTTATAAAACCATCAGATCTGGTGAGAACTCACTCACTATTATAAGACACAGCAAGCATGAGGGTAACCGCCCCTATGATTCAATTACCTCCCACTGGGTCTCTCACAGAGACAAGTGGAGATTATGGGAACTACAAGATGAGATTTGGGTGGAGACACAGTCAGACAATATCACCAAACTACCTTTCTACTGTGGCTCGTGCTTGGCACTTCTTGTAAGAAATAGTACTCTTCTCTTTGGGCACAACCCATTGTCTTGTTAAGTTCAGCTAAAAATGTCCACCAGGTTCACTTATCAGAATGAACTGCACTATCTTGACTTCTGCGTTAGGCATAGAGCAAATATTCAGTCCCCAACTCCTCTTTTCTGACATGGCCTGACTTTGAGGCCTAATATGCCAAGCCCAGGAAGGGTCATGCTTGCTTTATAGCAATTATGAGGTTGGTGCAGTTTATGTCATTAAAAGTAACGGCAACAATCTGTTTTCTGTGTTCCCAAACCCCATTGTACCTAAGAGGCTCATGTGACTCATTTCTGGCCAATAGGATATAAGGGCAGGGCTGCTGGGACAATCTACCTGGAAACCTTTGCTTTCCTGTTAAAGGAACTGATGTGGTTGCAGTGCTTCTCACACCTCCCTTTCCTCTTTCCTTCATTGGAGATGGTAACTCCATAGCAGCAATGGGCTGTAAACACGAGGGAGAAGTCAAAACAATTGATGAGAGGTTGACTCTAAGAAGACTGAGTTGTTAACCAAGACTTGAAGCCACTTACCCTCATATTTATAAATATGTGAGAAGATCAGGCTTTGTGTTTTTAAACAGTTGAAAGTCAAGCTTCTATTATTTGCAGCTAAATGCATTTCTACTTAAAGAAAGTAAAATTTCTTAAAAATCAACAGCTCAGATATTTTTCTGTTAATAATATTACATATACTCATAGAAAATTGTGAAGTACAGAAGGGTCTTTGGTAGGGGTTATTTTTCTAAATATTTTGGGTCTCTCGTTTATAGGGGCAATATGGTTCCTCTCCAAGAACACAGGATTTGGCAGTGTGGCTTGTTTTGATCAATGAAATGTGAGAGAAGGGACATGTGCCACTTTCGAGAAAAAGCCTTTATTTTATTAAACCTCTGTTACGAGACTGCAGTATCCAAATCGAAGCGTATCCTTCAGGCAATGAATAGAGAGAAGAGAATGTAGAGCTGTTATATCCAACCCCACAGTGGACATGAAGATGAGACAGAAATAAGATTTGGGATGATTTCTTTTTGAATCATAACTGAACCTAAGCTGACAGATTTAGGTGAAGAAGAGAGCAGGAGGGGGAGGAGGAGAAGGGGGAAAAAATGTGTAATTCCCCGAACAAGGAAGCAAATACTATAGTGATTTTCTTCTTTAAAAATTACTGTTAGTAATTCGGTTAATTTACTGCATTACTAATAGAAGCTATTATACTATCAGTTACTAAATTACTATTAGTAATCTTATTGCATATTTTAAATATTTGAGATAGGCCATATTTTTCTCAAAAACCTATGTAATTGTTTTCCCTTGCTATTAAGAATCTGTAGATTGTTCTTAATGATTACTTAATGTCTCATTGTTCAGAAACCCTTTTCACAGACCACAAAGAGGGCATTGTTTATTACTATTTGTGTGAACATGGAGTCCTCCCTAGAATTCCTTATTTATTTAGGTAGTTAAGAACCCAGCAGAATACCCATATATAAGCTCTCAAAATTCTTTCTTCAAAGGAAGCAAATAGGAAATGAACAAAAATCATAAAGTGGACAGAGATACAACAGGAGCCATGGAAAAAGTGTCAACAATACAGACCACATTTGCCTGGTTCCCTGTTTCTTTTTGGAGTTAATCATTTATAACTTCTGGGTCTATATTCTCATTATAGCCCATTTCTCACTACCTTGTGAATATTCATGAGAAGATTCCAGAGAACCAAGTGCTTAAAGGAGACTGTTTTTGGCCATGTCATTAATTAAGTAATTTATTTCATATATTTAGAATAAATGCCTATTATGTGCCAGGCCATGTTCTAGGTCTGGCAGATACAGTGGTGAATATGACAGGCAACATCTCTGCTTTGTGGAACTTTGCAGAATGAATGAATAATTTTGTATAGAGATAAGTGTTATGAAGAGACTAAAACAGGGAGTCATGAGAGCAAATGGGGAAGTAGGAAGGGAGTGGTTGACTTTAGCTTACGTGGTGAGGAAAGTCCTCTCTCAGGAGGTGACATTCAAGTTTTTGGCCTGCATGACAAGAAGTATGCAGCTACGTGAAGATGTAAGGGATGAGTGTGCCAAACAGGGAACAGCAAATTCACCCAAGAAAATAAAGAATTATGTGATGAGTGAGGAAAATAGGAAGAGATGAGCTGAGGTGGCCAAGGGTTCCCAGAGTTTGAAAGACTATGGTGAAGACTCTGGATTTATTCTTAGAGGAATGGAGAAGCCAGTGGAAGGATTTAAGCATTGGAGCAAAATCAAAGTCTGATTTATATTCTAAAATGTTCACTTGGTTGCTGCATGGAACATGGGTTGTTGGGGGATAAGAATGGAAGCAGAGAGACTAGTTAGAACCATTGTCATTCTCCAGAGAAGGGATGATGGAGGCCTAGACTAGGGTGATGGTAGTGAGATGGAGAACAATGAATGGGCTGGAAACATGTTTTGAAAGTAGAGCCAGCAGAACTTCTTGGTAGATTATACATGTGCTGGGTCTCCTTTGTGATTTGTGCAGTGTTACTGCATGTGGACACTGGTGTCAAATGTCTCTGCTGGAATCCTGGCTCTACCACTTACTAAAATTGGGCAAGTTATTAAACTGTTCTTCAGTTTCTGTATCTGTGAGAAACTTCATAGAGTTGAATAAATGAGTTAATGCATGTGAAATGTTTAGCACCTGGCCCACAGGCGGCATTTGATTAATTTTAGCTATTACCATCATCATCATTATTATTATTAAAACTGTGCACTCTATAGATTTTTTTATTCAGAAACAAGTGTACCTAAAGCACTTAGCTTTAAGTGGGTAGCGAATAGAGGACATGGAACAAGTAATGCAGGTGATTTATCTCAGGAGACTCGTGTCTCTCAAAGGGATAACTTCTCCAATTTTTCTCTACATTGAATGGATGGAGACTTATTTTCCTATGCCAGTGATAAGTCAGTGTGGGATATAAAAGACTGTTCAGAATGAAGCATAATACTTTTTTTCATCTTTGGTAATTCCCCCTAAGATCTTCCTCTTTATTCCTGCACTTTATTCATCTGCAATATAAAGGAGATAATATGGAAATTAAAGTGCTAATTTCAGTTGTTATGGGAATCAGACCACAGTATGGGGATTAAGAAACAAAAGAACAGAAAACACACACACACACACACACACACACACCACCTTCCCATAGAGGTTGCATTGAGTCTGTGGATTTTTATGAACAATTTTCACAGCATTGAGTGGAAAAAATCCCCTTTTATTGCTAAATTTCTTAACACCATAAGGTGTAGTGGCACTCACAGTAATTTGTGGTTCCATTCATGGGTTGCTTAACCAAAAGACTATGAGAAATGTTGGAGGCAAGGTATATACTCTGAAGTCTGTCTTATTGTTAGTTTTTTTCACTAATAGTAAAAGCTGCCATATGTTGACTACTAAACATGTGCCAGACACTGTGCCAAGTTTCCCACATATCCCATCTTATTTAATTCTTACCATAACCCTGCAAGATAAGAATTGTTATTCCCATTTTGGAGAAGATAAAATTGAGGCTTAAAGAAGTTAAGTAACTGGCTCAAAGTTACTCACAGTAGGTAGTGAAGCTGGGGACTTGAACCTAGATCCATTTCTAAACGCTATGCTCTTAACCACTCTGTTATAATACCTATACCTGCCAAATGTTTTATTGGACTTTATGTAAACTACATATGTGCTTTATGTGAAGTAAAAATCCATGAAAATAAAAATATAGCTTTTTAGAAGAGGAAAGGCAAACAGATTTACATATGATAATTCAGGTTGCATAGGATACCTCATTTGTAATTCAATTTTAGAATCACTATCTTAAATTGCTCACCCTGTGGTTTAAGCACAAATGTGTAAAACTTTCTTTCTTCTTTTTTTCTAAGTTAAAAATTCTTGTCCTGCAGTTTGAAGACAAGTGGACAGGGGAAATAAACCTTGAAATATTAGATTCGTGTATGGCTTGGTTTTGTCTTCCAATCACTGTTCTAATCACTTCTGACCATGAACCTTGTCAATTTGACATTTTGTTTATTTCAGAAAGAAATAAAATAGGCTGAAGTCATAATGTCAGGAGAGTGTATAAAAATCCTCCCTACTCCACCTCATCCCAAGAAAAAGTGCAATAGTATTGCCTTTCACAGATTAACTCCTTCAGTTTATAAGAGGAAGATATCCTAGGTCTGCACTCTGCAAGATGGTAACATTAGCCTCACATGGCTATTGAAATATAGCTAATCTGAACTGAGATGTGCTCACAAGTGCAAAATACACACCATATTTTGAATACTTATGACAAAAAAACATAAAATATCTCAATCATTTGTATTGATTACATGTTGAAATGATAGATAAGACTTTAGAAACAGTGAGTCAAAAAAATAGATTATTAAAATTAATTTCACTTACTTCTTTTACCATTTTTAATGTGAATACTAAAGAAGTGAAAATTGCCCATGGAGCTCACATTATTTTTCTGCTTGATAGTGCTGTTCTACAGTCCTATATTTAGCATATTTATTTTGAAACCCACTTTGGAGGTTAATGAGGGAAGAATTCACACCTTCAGATACACAAAGAGAGCTTGTATAATGCTCCAATTCTGATAGAGTGTAAAATCAATACCAGATCCTCATCTAATTGCTGAGGATAATAAACTCATCCTTAAGTTCCACAAAGCCAGATATCTTCTTGGAAACCCATGTGAATTATGGAAGGCACCCAGGCCCTGCAGTTAGGCAGGCTTGATTTGAAGTACTGAATAGTCATATGACCTCGGGTATTAGCTACCTCTGTGTATCACTGTATGTCTTCCTAGCCCTACCTTTTGCTACAGCCACTGCTGTCCTGGCCATTTCTGCACAGGCTTCAACCAGCTTTGCACAGATCAAAGAAGTAAGTGCCTGCCTCACTCCACTCATATTTCTAGCTTCCTGCCCCAGGGCTTAGACATGGGGTGCCCATGGGAACACTTTTGATATTTGTACATGCAAACCTGAACTTGCAAGGGAGTAAGCAGCTGTGGGGCCATCTTGACCAGTCAGAGGTGGAAGACTAAAGATCAATGCTTCTCCCGTTTCTAACCCAGGTGCACAGTTATGTGCCACATTTCACAAACCTCCTAAGAAGGGATGAAGTTCGGTCACCTTCCGAAGTGGGCAACTTTATAATGCATCCATGTACTGGCTTTTCCTTTTTCCTGGTTCCTTTCCCTTTGTCCTGCTCCCTGGATCACATCCCAAATAAACTACTTGCACACAAGCCTTGTGTGTCAGGCTCTGCTTTAGGGGGACCTAGGCTGATGTACTTTGGGAAAGTGCACCTTGGGAAATTAGGATCTCAATTTTCTCATATGTAATTGGGGATAATAATATTTATTTTGAAGAATTGTGGGAATTAGAGATAATGTATAAAGCACCTAGCAGAAATCTTTGGTATCCATCATTATCTTCTCCCTTGACATTTGTTAGAGTAAAATTTCACGTCGATGGCAACATAGCGCCCTATGTAGATGTTCTTTCACATGAGCCTCTGGTATGGCAGGGATTTTGAAGAATTTTCTGATGGGAGTCTCTGCTTTACATTCAAAGATAACCTAAGTGGATTAGAAATAGAAATATATGCTTAAGGTAAAAAGATATGCTTGGGAAACTCCTCCATGTGGAAATGAAAGGGATAAGGAAATGATGACTTCATGGGACATGGCTCTGGTCTGGGGTCTATCACCCTCCCCTTCTGTCTCTGAAGTATGAGTGCGAGAAATATAAGCACAGGAGAGATCACACACTCCCAATGGGTTTAGAAAAAAGAACTGCTCTTGTTAGTTTGTTTTTTTAAAGTGTGAGAGCTTAATGTGCATTAAATATAAATATCAGATATTTTTTTCTGTAGATAGACCTAATTTTTATGTATAGCCCCCAACTACTGATATTGGAAAATTAGTGTTAGTCAGTTCCAAGGAAACTCAGTTGATTTGGTGTTTCCTGTTTCCTTTTCTCCTTGATGTTATATCTAAGTTCATCGGGGGAAAGGAAAGGGAGCCAGGCATTAAATATCACAAAGTCACTGGGGTCACGAGAAAAGAGGATGTCTTGTGCTTGGATGCCACATTTCCATGCTGGCAGCTGTTGACATGTGCATAGGCCTCCCTGGTGCCTGGTTTTTCATTCCTACCCATTGGTACACTGTATAAATCTCCTGCTATATTTTCCTGAGTTTGATAGTATAAATTCTCTGGGTCTTTCAGTATCTCATGCCCTGGCTCTGCTATTCTCAACTTCATGAGGAAAACCATTTTCTTATTCCCTGTGATGCCTTGGGCATTCTTTGAAGTTGTGCCAGGCATCACATACAGCTGTGGTAGTTAGAATAATGACCTCCTGAAGATGCCTATGTCCTGATCCCTAGAATCTGTGAGTATGCTATGTTTCATGGCAGAAGGAAATTAAAGTTGCACATAGAATTAAGATATTTAATCAGTTGACATTAAAACAGGAAGATCATCCTGGATTATCCAGTGGGCCCCATGTAACCGCAAGGGCACTTAAACGTGGAAGAGGGAAGCAGAAAAGTCAGTGGTACAGTGATTCAGTGTGAGAAAGACTTGGCTGGTTATGGTTGACTTTGAAGATGGAAAGAGGAGGACATGAGCAAAGAAATATGGAAACCCCTAGAAGCTGGAAAAGGCAATAAAACAAATTATCCCCCAGAACCTCCAGAAAGAATGTAACTCTGCCCATACCTTGATTTTAGCTCAATGAGACCCATTTTTGTCAACTCTGGACTGGGGAAAAACAATATCGCTGACCAGTTACATACTCTTTCAGATATACTAACTATGCCAAGACCCCTGCAAGATTCTCTTTAGCTGTATTTTCCTCGCCTAAGTCAGAAAGTTTAAAATGCCCTAGCTGCTGCTTGGATAGGAGAAGTGTCCAGAAAAACAACAACAACAACAACAACAACAAAGCAAACCAAAACAAAGATCCTCCAGTTAATAGATACACAATATTATTTTATTATATCAGTCAGTTATTCTTTAAAACACTTTAAAATGATTTTCATTTTCAATATGGATTGTATGCATGAATGCGTGTTTCTATACAACACACAGAGGTGCAAATGTGCATATACTCATAAACAATGAAAGAAAGGGAGAGGAAGGGCAGGTAAGAGCAAGGCAATGAAAAGAAGGTAGGAGTCAGGAGGAACTAGAGAGATGACAACCCAACAGGACAGAGAGAAAGAAGCAAGTCAGTGAAAGAGGATCTGTTGAACAGCTGCCCAGACATGCCTGTGCAAACCAGAACCAGACAACTCCTGGCTGAGGATGAGTAGGCTTCTCCAGGGTCTCCTCTAGGAAATCCCTCTTCCCGCCAATTCATGTGAATGCCTTGATTTTTTAATCTTTTTGCTCGGATTTTCTACCTCTCTTCATTAATTTATTTTCCATAGCTTTCTAATCTTTATTCCCATTAGTAAAATTTCCTAGGTATTCCACTGGAAGTTTATAACAGTTGTCAACATTTAGCAAACATTTACATTTGTTGAACACCCCTTATGTGCCAGGTGTAGTGTTAAGTAGGCAGTGGAGATGAGACACATGCTAATTTACTAAGTCAAGTAAACAACGATAATTGTTTTTCTTACTGAATTCCTGTAAAGGGCAGAAATAATAATATAAATAGTCAAAAGAAATATAGAGCTATTTATCCCAGCATTTTTGCCACATTCAAAAAATTTATAGCTCTTTAATAAAGACAGTCATAATTTATTTATGCAATGTGACATATAGGTGAAATGTCTGCATAAGAGTTTGCAGTTTATTCTATACAGAGTACTCTCTTACCAATTTATGAGTTATTATTATTATCATGTTTCCAGTTGTGCAATTAAGAAAACTGAATCTCAAAGAATTTAAATGTTTTGATCAGAGTCATTTGAAGCTGGGGCTTGAAACAACCAGGTCTTTAACTTCAAATTAGATGAGTATTTTACCATACCATATTATTATATCATATACCAGATTGCTAAATAAATGTGAATTTTATTATGTATTGTATTTTACATTTTTTTATAAGATGTTGAATTTATGTACATAGTTCATTCAGTAGCCATTATGTGTTTGGTAGTAGTTTTTACACAGACTTGAGCACTAGAATTAGTTTTAATACAAAAGAGTTTACCTTTCCACATTTAATTGATAACAGATGCTCTTTCAGTGGGTGGAAGGACAATTTCAAAGTTTTCTTATATGAAATCTTCCAGAGTGCAAAAGTGTGGATTATCCTATGTCAAATAATAAATTCCAAGCCTACTATTAAAATACTAAAAATGTAAAGATAGGGCCTTAGTAAATCTGGTAAGATAGGGCCTGTGAGCAACCATTCTCAATGTCAAAAGTTTTCTAATTTCAGTCTTCATTGATTATATTGAAGAAAGAAAAATTTTATGAGAAAAAAAGTGTACTTAAAACTTCTGCATAAGATTGACTGATCGATTCATAATGTTAAAAAGTATAAATTTTAAAATGTAAAAGCTTTTCCAGAAGTTTAAATTTTACTCTGAGATGAGTTCTCAACACTGGTCATCTGCAGACATCCTCTGACCCTGCTGAGGGAAGTGCTACTGCCTGTGATGTTTTCCTCCCCGGAGAATTCCAGGAAAACCCCTACTTTGTCAGTTGCTAGCTCTAGGTCTTAGTCTAATCTCAGTCCCAATTTAGCCAGATGACTATGAATGAGTTACTTAATGTGTCTGGGACTCAGTTTCTTTATCTAGAATTTAATTCATTGAGGACATATTTATTGAGACGTTGTATGACTCTCATTGAGCTCTTACTATGTACCAGAATATTCTAAGTGCTTGATATATATATTTTTTTTATTTCAAAAATCCTGTGAGTTACGAGCTGTTATTATCATTTCAAATTTACAGATGAGGAAACTGATGCCCAGAAAGATTAAGTCACTTGCCCAAACTCACACAGTTAGTAGAAGTGCTACAACTAAGACTTGAGCCTAAGAAGTTCAGCTCCAGCATCTGTTCAGTTAATCATCTCATTACATGTCAGTTAGGGTGGGTACAGCTGCAAAAATTTGGAAACTCAGTCAGAAGAAAGTTTACAATTAGAATATTTATTTATCTTACAAGACTGAGATTCCAAAGGCTGGTGGTACCTGGGTTGAATTAATGGTTCCATGATATCGCCAAGGACCTGGACTATTCCCTGTCTTCCACTTTGCTTCCCTCAGCATGTTGGCTCTTGTCTCCCAAGCTTGACTCTTTCTGTTCAAAGGATAGCTGCTGTAACTGTAGGCACCACATGATATTTTTTATCAGGGAGGAAACCTTTCCCAGAAGCCTCCAAGAGACTGGTCAAAACTGGGTTATATGTCCATCCTTAAGCCAGTCACTAGCAAAAGAGAATGAGATTATAATTTTGCTTAGACCAATTAGGGTTAACCCTTGGGTCTTGGGGAGTGCCTGTCTTTATTGAGCACTTTTTCTCTGTGAGGATTTTATGAGTGAGAAGGGGTCGGATGCTTGGCTATTGGGTAGGGATAGGACAATGACTGCCACTGTGGTTAAAAGCTAATTCCCATGTTCATTGGATTTACTATCTTCTCTCTTAGCTTCTTTCATGTCCTCGATCCAACAGTCACCAAGTCCTAATCAGACTATTCTCCAGATTTGCAAACGTAGTGTAGTTCTTCATTCATTAAAACATGAAGTCTAATCTTAAGAGAACACAAAAGTCCTGTCCTACCTGGGTCTACAATCCCTTTACCTTTCCAGTAACAACAGTTTCGCCCCAGCATGTTATATATAGCCAAAGTGGAGAATTGCTTGGAGTTCCCTATGCACACAGAGTTGTTTTATGTTTGTGTCTTCAATTCACACTGTTCCTTCTGCCTTGACTCCCTTCCTCTTCTTGCCTCCCTGGGGAATTGCTACCCTAATAGTATCATGTACAATTTAGTGAGAGATAGAAACTTTGGGAACAGGAGAATCCATGTGCAAAACAATTTTGTATCATCTAAGTGAGAGGTAGGGTGGGAAAGTGGATCCAAAAGGAGGTTTTGTAGTAGTCCCCTCCTCGTCTGCAGTTTTGCTTTCCAAGGTTTCGGTTACATACCTTCAACCATCAATCCAAATATATTGAATGGAAAATTCCAGAAACAACCAATTCATTAAGGTTTCAATTGTGTGCTGTTCAGAGTAGCGTGATGAAATCTGTCCTGCTCCACCTTGCCTAGAGCATAAATCATCGCTTTGTTCAGTGAATCCATGCTGTAGATGCTGCCTATCCATTAGTCACTTAGTAGCCGACTTGGTTATCAGATGAACTATTGCAGTATTGCAGTGTTTGTTTTCAAGTCACCTTTATTTACTCCATAGTGGCCCCAAAGCACAAGAGTAATGACCCTGGCAATTCAGCTTTGCCAAAGGGAAGCCATTAAGTGTTTCCCATAAGTGAAAAAGTGAAAGTTCTCAACTTAAGGAAAGAAAAAAAAATTGTGTGCTGAGGTTGCTAAGATCTACAGCAAGAATGAATCTCTTATTCATAAAAAATTGTGAGGAAAGAAAAAGAAATTTATTCCAGCTTTGTTATCACATCTCAAACTGCAAAAGTTACAGTTATGGTGTTTGAGAAGTATTTAGTTAATATAGAAAAGGCATTAAATTTGTGGGTGGAAGATATGAACAGAAATGTGTTCTGATTGACGGCAACGTGTTATGCTAGCAAGCATTGGGCCTGTGTGAAGACTTAAGCAAGGAATCTCCTGAAATGAGTGACACCAAGCCATCTGCTGCAATTAAGAGATGGTTACACAGATTCAGTAACACAGAAGGCCAACTGGAGCCTCATGCAACATCACAATGCCTACCTCATTCACCTCACATCATCTCATCACGTCTGCATTGTATCAGCTCACATCATCACAAGAAGAAGGGTGGTACAGTACAGTAAGATATTTTGAGAGACAAACCACATTCACATAATGTTTTTTCATGATATGTTGTTAGAATTTCATTATTGTGTTGTTAATCTCTTACTATGCCTTATTTATAAATTAAACTTTATCATAGGTATATATGTATAGGAGAAAACACAGTATATACATCCAAAGTTTCAGGCATCCACTGGGGGCCTTGGAATATATCTCTTAAGGATAAGGGGGACTACTGTATATGAAGAAGAATCTGCTGAGTTAAAACTGACAAGTAGGAGGAAAGTGTCAAATTTGGTTGTCTTGGAGGATAGTGAGGCCAAATAACCAAATAAAGAGTGGACATGGAGGAAGGTCAGTTCCACTATGCACATCTTACAACTGAAGTAATCGTGGGACCACTAGCAGGGAATTGTCCATCAAGAGCTGAATGAGAGAATGTCAAGATAAGTTTGACCTAATGATTTAGAAGTCATATGATATGGTTTGGCTGTGTCGCCACCCAAATCTCCTCTTGAATTCTAGCTCCCATAATCCCCACATGTCATAGGAGGAACCCAGTGGGAGGTAATTGAATCATGAGGGTGGGTCTTTCCCATGCTGTTCTCGTGATAGTGAATAAGTCTCACAAGATCTGATGGTTTCATAAATGGGAGTTCCCCTGCATAAGCCCTCTTGCCTGCTGGCATTTAAGATGTGACTTGCTCCTCCTTGCCTTCCGCCATGATTGTGAGGCCTCCCCAGCCATCTAGAACTGTGAGTCAATTAAACCTCTTTCTTTTATAATTACCCAGTCTTGGGTATGTCTTTATTAGCAGTGTGAGAACAGACTAATACATCATAGTATAGATATGATAGATGGAGGCATTTTTCTGATTTTCTTCTCTTTACAGAGAGGATGATGAAAATGGGCATGTGTGAGTCCATGGAACTAGGCCAGGACATAGAAACAGCCCTTAGCAGAAGCAGTGGAACATGAGTCATTGGACCAGAATGGAAACTAAGATTAGACAATAGCAAGGCCTCCTGGAAGAGTTAAGTCTAAAGTAGTTTATAAAAGTTGAGAAGATGATAGGTCATTGGATATGGGCTAAAAGTGAAAAAAAAAAATTCAAGAAGGGTCTGAAATGAGTATTGAAAGATGCAGTGTGAAGTTAACTAAAAATTGGAGGGCTAACGAGATAAAGGAAGAAGAGGTTATAACATCAGGCAGAGGTGGTCTGAGTGACGCTGGCTTGAAGACATGGTTGGTGCCCACTGTAGAGCTTTGCCATTCTTGTTTATGGGTGGACGGGTCAGGATTATTTAGAGGAGCAGAACTCATATAGATGCACAAGCAGGAACAATTTGGAAGTACTCCTCAAAAGCTGATAGGATAAAAAGAGAAAGAGGAAGAATACAAAAACCTGATGAACAACCCACTTACAAGGTAGGCAAAAGAAGAAAAACCCCAAAATACCCTAAAAGAGGTCAATCACCACATAAGAGAAAAAAGGTGGAGGGAAAGAATAAGATAGTATCTATGATCTCCTCTGGCTCTGATATTTTATGATTCTTACCCAGGAAGAGTTCAGAAAAAAAGATTTAATTCATCTAATCCACTTATTAATTTACTAATATCAGTAATGGATTTGGGGAGAGCAGGCATAGAAACATAATATTCCCTTCTGAAACCAAGAAAGAAATATGATCTGTAATTCTCAGTCTTTTATGTAAAACAAAAATATCCTCAGATTTAGTATTTCTTCTCTGCTTCTCCAATGAGGGATGGCATGGCTGCTTGTTCTCCAGTGGGAGTAAATAAAATGCTAGGAATTCAGGGACTCCAGTTAACAGCTCTGACTGTTTCTCTGCTTCTTCTGTAGGAATGGAATTGGCGACATCTGTCTCAGTGAGCATCTGGTGACAGCCCAAGAACACACAGGCACTAAGAGGGACCACATCCTTCTGAATCCCTTTGGATTGAAGAGCTTGCCTCTGAAGCCCTTGGGAGTCAGAATCAGCTTGGAAGATTTTTATGAGGTAGAATGGCAGGCAAGTTTGGATGAATTGAAAGAAAGATAATTTCACATGCCATGAAAACCTTTATTTAAAATAACATATGATTTCATCAATGGCATACCATTGCATCTTGGTCTGATTTACAGACTTTGAAGAATAAGCTAACAGAGGGAGTGGCATAAATTTCTGGAAAAAGCTTCCCTGATTCCTCTCTGGCGGGGCTGCCTTACGACTTAGGTGGACCCCAGAAACATCTGCCTTCATGGGCCCCTTCTGCCATGAAAAAAATACAAAAATTATACTTTACAACGGTGTTAGTATAAAGGCAAATCTAATCCAGGCTGGGCTGATTATTACATATTCATTATTATTAGACTCATTGTTTTTCTTCTGTGAGAGAAATAACAAAAGATTTTTGTGGATGCCTAAAAGTATTGTTGGTGCTGGCCTACTGTGCCTGTTTGGCCCCTGGGTGCCAGCCCTGTTGCTAGGAACACCTTTCTGCTTTTCCTGACCATGCCTGAGTCCCACTGCCAGACCCTGCTTCTCCATGGAGCCCTGCTTGACTGATCCTGCCTGTGGGAACGCCTTCAATATTTATTGTCTGTCTGACTCATTATGCAATTAGCGTAATCTGTGATCTATTAGCATTTATCTTTTATGTATGAGTCCTTATATTCCAAATAAAATTTAAGTTGCTTGAGGCCAGGGACCATGGCTTATGCCCCTTCTTCTCCTTGGTATTTACCACATTCAGTGATAGCTGCCATTTATTGAGCACATGCCTTGTGCCAGGCTTAGTTCTGCTTACATATGGAATTATTCCCACTTTCCAGAAAAAATGCAGCTAATGGGAGAAAAGCAGCTTGCTCCAGGTCTCCCATCCAGACCCAGAATGTCAATCTAAGTTTCTCTGGTTCTGAAGTCGACCATTTTTCTACTCAATAATCTCCACATGTGGGTTGTGGTGATGATTATGAGGATGAATGGGGGTGGGGAGAAGGGAAAAATAGGAAATCAGTGTAAAATCTCAACAGGGCTTAAATTCTGTATAGTAAAGCAAATTTAAAGTACATCTTGTTCAGCTCTAACACTTTTTTTCATAACTTACTTGAAATCTTTATTCTAAGTGTTTTTGATAAGAGGTATTCATTTACCATTCATATCCCATTATTATGGGATAAGTCACTTGTCTTTGCCATAAGGAAATCCCTAACTTCAATATCTTGAAGTGAACATTTCAATATCTTGTCTTTTTCCTTTGTTTTTTAAAAAGAGAGACTAAAAAGAAAAGTAATTTCTTCCCAAGGACAATATGATCAGGTACTAATTCTTCCTTTAATACGTCATAATCACACCCCATGTTTCAACCAATGTTGGGTGATGTCAGAGTTAAACCCAAAACATCTATTCAAGTAATTCTAAATTTGAAGCAATATTAGTTATCCATGGATAAATCAAACACCAGTATGTTCATATCTCGTATGCTTTCATTATAATTCATGGAGAGACCTATGATCTTGCCATTTTGTCATGATGCCATATAGTAGCTAATGAATATTAAGTTGTTTCTTTTCTAGCTATTTTTCTACCACAGTTTCAAGTGGGAACAGATTTCACCCATGTGCTGCAGTTTGTCCATTTAAAATCTTACCTGCCCAGAATGTGTGAAATCACAGAAACCCAGAAGAGAACACTATTTTTACATATGCAAAGTTTGGTGTCGTAGAAAGAAGATGAGCTCTGCATCCAAGTACATTTGGCCCTGGATCCTTCCTCTACTTAGACACTTAAAGCTGATGTGGCCCCAGGAGTGTCACTTGATTCCATTTGTTCATATATAAAGTAGTGATAAAAGTGTTTACCTTTACATGTTAACTGTAAGGCTAGGAGATTTGCTATGGAAAATACTTTGCCCAGTCTTTAGCATGTAGTAGGTGCTTACTAAATGCTAGTTCATTAATATCATTGGTATTATAGTTACCATCTCTGAATGGTGCCAAAGGAATAGTAAGAAAAGTTAAGATAAAAACAGCTCTTGAATTTATTCACTTGGGTCTTGATACAGGACCAGGCCTTTTATGTTGCCGAAATAGCCAGGGAAATATAAGTGTAAAGTCACATTAAAATGTTTCATGCAGGGAAAAATAAGTGGTCTCCTAACTTGATTTTGCTCATTTATTTTTTCAGCAAGCATTAAATCATAATCAGGCCCTTACAACTGGAAACATCACATAGCAATTAGAGTTTCACATGTCACAACTGAGGTCTTTGGGGAAGAGATGCTACTGACATACCAGCCCATTCTGTCCTCTGCAACCTAATGTCCCCGTTGTTACAACCAGTATTTTGTAATACTCTTTCACTATCCTGAAATGAAACTCATAAATAAAATAACCTATCTTCTCATTGGTTTTTTTTAAAAAAGTGCCCTAAGTATCTATCATTAAAGGAAAACTAAAAGGAAAGTAATATACAATAAAATAATCTAAAAAGCTATGGCACAACTACATTGGGGAACTTAAAGTTGTCAGACACTTTTGCTTAAAAATAGTATCACCTTGACTGCAATACCTACAAATACAGATTGATACAGATGGCTGAATTGGCAACTCAGACACCAAGAGCTATATTGCCTCTTTGATGTTATTTTCTGAAGTGATGAATGACTCTTGATAAGTTCCAAACACAGCAAAACACAATCTTTCCTTAATTTATGTAATTGTGTCCCTGGAAAATTTAGTGTGTATTAAAACTGTGCAAAAATATTTTGTTTTATATGTATATATGGAGTTACGCTCTATGCCAAGACAGTTACAAAGAGGTTTTTCATTGACAAAAATGCCTGAAGGGACATCCCTAACTTGTCCAAACTTGAACTTGGGACAATATTTCATTGTGTGCAATTGTCTTGCCCATTGTAGAACATCTAGCATCAGTGGCCCTTTATCATTTTAAGCCTAGTAGTGCTTATTAATTACTGGGACCAAGAAAATTCCCCATTAATTTTTCAAAACAGCCCCTATGGATGTCCTGCTCCCATTGAGACTACTGCTATAGTCATACTAAGCACTTGCAATTTTCTCAACAGCCAGCCTTTGCTTATTCTTTTTTCTCTGCAGGAGATGCTCTTCCCCTACTTGGCCTTGCTATTAATGGCTTAACCCTAAAGACCCACATCAGATATCTCTAGTCTAGGAAGTCATCTGTAAAGCTCCAGTTGCCTTCCCTTTGTGTTCTCTCTCATAAGACCTTCTGCTTAAGGAATTTCGACTTTGATTGTATAGTATTATTTATTTTCCTACATCATGTAAGAGCTTCTGAAGGCAGAATAAATCAGTCAATTTCTTTTTCTTTATCTTTATTTACTTATTTTTACCCCTTTAAATTTAAATTTATTGGTTTCAGCCTGCCAGCTTAGAAGAATACAAGAAGTTCAAACAAGGAGGGGTTCCCTGCAGCATAGCACAGATGCCTTGCCAGATCATGGCGAGACTGCTTCTTTAAGTGGGACCTCAATCTATTCCTCCTCACTGGGCAAGTCCTCCCTGCAGGGGCTTCAGCCACTCCAGCAAGGGTTCTGATCTCTCCCTGGGATGAAGCTCACAGGGGGAGGGGCAGCCGTCATCTCTGCAGTTTGGTAAACTCAGCCATTCCAGACTGCCAACTTTGGAAAATACAAATGGTCCAGGGGAGGAAGGGTCTCCCAGCACCTACTCTACCAAAGGGAAGTCAGAGGGCTTCTTGGGGCGGGTCCCTAATCCCATTCCTCCTGAGTGGGCAGGACCTCCCAGCAGGGGTTTCCAGCCATCTCCTCCTACAGGCACCTTCCCTCTGGCAACAGGTCAGAGGGTAAACTCAGCCATTCCAGACTGCCAACTTTGGAAAATACAAATGGTCCAGGGGAGGAAGGGTCTCCCAGCACCTACTCTACCAAAGGGAAGTCAGAGGGCTTCTTGGGGCGGGTCCCTAATCCCATTCCTCCTGAGTGGGCGGGACCTCCCAGCAGGGGTCTCCAGCCATCTCCTCCTACAGGCACCTTCCCTCTGGCAACAGGTCAGTGCACCTCCAGGATAGAGCTTCCAGAGGAAGGAGCAGGCTGCCATCTTTGCTGTTTTGCAGCCTTCACTGGCAATATATCCAGGTACAGGGAAAAACTGAAGCAACTAAGGTCTGGAGTGGACCCCCAGTAAACTGCAGCAGCCCTGTGGAAGAATAGCATAACTGTTAAAAGAAAAACAAACAGAAAACAACAACAACATAAACAAAAAAGACCCCACAAAAACCCCAAAGGACAGCAAACTTCAAAGATCAAAGGTAGATAAGCCCACAAAAATGAGAAAGAATCAATGCAGAAATCCTGAAAACTCAAAAAGCCAGAGTGCCTCTTCTCTTCCAAATGACAGCAACGTCTCTCCAGTAAAGGCACAGAACGGAGCTAAGGCTGAGATGGCTGAACCGACCAAAGTAGGCTTTGGAAGGTGGGTAATGACGAACTTCGCTGAGCTAAAGAGCATGTTGTAACCCAATGCAAAGCAACCAAAAATCACGATAAAACAATACAGGAGCTGATAGCCAGAAGAGCCACTTTAGAGCAGAACATAACCAACCTGATGGTGCTGAAAAACACAGCACAAGAACTTCACAAAGCTAATAAGTATCAATAGCAGAACAGGCCAAGCAGAGGAAAGAATCAGAGCTTCAAGACTATCTTTCTGAAATAAGACAGGCAGATAAGAATAGAGAAAAAAGAATGAAAAGGAATGAACAAAACCTATGAGAAATATGGGATTATGTAAAAAGATCAAACTTACTACTGATTGGGATACCTGAAAGAGATGGGGAGATGGAACCAAGTTGGAAAACGTATTTCAGGATATCATCTAGGAGAACTTCCCCAACCTAGCAAGATAGGCCAACATTCAAATTGAGGAAATGCAGAGAACCCCAGTAAGATACTCCATGAGAAGATCATCCCCAAGACACATCATAATAAGATTCTCCAAGGTCAAAATGAAAGAAAAAATGTTAAGGGCAGCCAGAGAGAAAAGCCAGGTCACCTAAAGGGAAACCCATCAAACTAACAGAAGACAACTCAGTGGAAACCCTACAAGCCAGAAGAGACTGTGGCCAATCTTCAACAGTTTTTTTTTTAAAGACAGAGTCTTGCTCTACTGCCAAGGCTTGAGTGCAGTGGCATGATTTCAGTTCACTCCCACCTCCACCTCCCGGGTTCATGTGATTCTCCTGCTTCAGAGACCCATCATATGCAAAGACACACATAGGCTCAAAATAAAGGGATGGAGGAAAATTTACCAAGCAAAATGGAAAACAGAAAAAAGCAGGGGTTGCAATCCTAATTTCTGAGAAGACAAACTTTAAACCAATAAAGATTTAAAAAGACAAAGAAGGATATTACATAATGGTTAAGGGTCAATTCAACAAGAAGAGCTAACTATCCTAAATATATATGTACCCAATACAGGAGCACCCAGATTCACAAAACATGTTTTCTTAGTGATCTACAAAGAGACCTTAGACATTAGACTCCCACACAATAATAGTGGGACACCCCACTGTGAGAAAATTGACATAAAGTTAACAAAGATATTCAGGACCTGAATGCAGTTCTGGATCAAGTGGACCTGACAGATATCTACAGAGCTCTCCACCCCAAAACAACAGAATATACATTCTTCTCATTTCCACATGGCACTAAGTCTCTAAAATGGATCACATTGAAAGTAAAACAGTCGCAGCAAATGCAAAAGAACTGAAATCATAACAAACAGTCTCTTGGACCAATGCAATCAAATTAGAACTCAACATTAAGAAATTCACTCAAAACCACACAACTACATGGAAATTGAACAACCTGCTCCTGAATGACTCTTGGGCAAATGATGAAATTAAACAGAAATCAATAAGTTCTTTGAAACTAATGAGAACAGACAATGTACCAGAATCTCTGGGATGCAGCTAAAGCAGTGTAAAGAGGGAAACTTACAACACTAAATGCCCACATCAAAAAGCTAGAAAGATCTCTAGTTAACAGCCTAATATCTCAACTAAAAGAACTAGAGAACAAAGATCAAACAAAACCCAACACTAGCAGAAGACAAGAAACAACCAAGACTAGAGCTGAACTGAAGGAGATAAAGACATGAAAAACCCTTCAAAAAATCAACAAATCCAGGAGCTGTTTTTTTGAAAAAAACTTAATAAAATAGGCCAGGTGTGGTGGCTCACACCTGTAATCCGAGCACTTTGGGAGGCAGAGGCAGGTGGATTACCTGAGGTCAGGAGTTTGAGACCAGCCTGGCCAAAGTGGTGAAACCCCATCTCTACTAAAAATACAAAAATTAGCTGGATGTAGTGGTGGGTGCCTGTAATACCAGCTACTTGGGAGGCTGAGGCAGGAGAATCACTTGAACCAGGGAGGTGGAGGCTGCAGTGAGCCGAGATTGTGCCATTGCACCGTTGCACTCCAGCCTGAGTGACAAGAGCAAAACTCCATCTGAAAAAAAAAAAAAAAAAAAGACTGCAGAGATTCCTGAACACATACACCCTCCCGAGACCGAACCACAAAGAAACTGAATTGCTGAATAGACAAATAACAAGTTCTGAAATTGAGGCAGTAATAAATAGCCTACCAATCAAAAAAAGGCCAGGACCAAATGGATTAACAGCTGAATTCTACCAGAGGTACAAAGAAGAGCTGGTACCATTTCTACCAAAACCCTTCCAGAAAATCGGAAAGGAGGGACTCCTTTCTAACTCATTCTATGAGGCCAGCATTATCCTGTTACTAAAACCTGGCAGAAATACAACAAAAAAAAAGAACTTCAGTCCAATATTCTTAAACATCAATGTCAAAAATTCTCAATAAAATACTGGCAAACCAAATCCAATAGGACATCAAAAAGCTTATCCACCACAACCAAGTAGGCTTTATCCCTGGGATGCAAGGTTGGTTCAACATATGCAAATCAATAAATGTGATTCCATCACATTAGCAGAACTAAAGACAAAAACCACATGATTATCTCAATAGATGCAGAAAAGGCCTTTTGTAAAATTCCACATCTTTTCATGTTAAAGACTCTAAATAAACATACCTCTAAATAATAAAAGCCATATATGGCAACCCCATAGCCAATACCATACTTAATGGGCAAAAGCTGGAAGTATTCCTTTTGAAAACTTGCACAAGACAAGGATGCCCTCTCTCACCACTGCTATTCACCAAAGCAATCAGGCAAGAGAAAGAAAGAGTATTCAAATAGGAAGAGAGAAAGTCACCATTATCTTTGTTTGCAGCTGACATAACCCTATGTCTAGAAACCCTCATCATCTCAACTCCAAAGCTTCTTAAGCTGATAAGCAAGTTCAACAAAGTCTCAAGATACAAAATCAATGTGCAAAAATTGTTAGCATTCCTATACACCAACAACAGACAGAGAGCCAAATCATTAATGAACTCCCATTCACAATTGCTACAAAAAGAATAAAATACCTAGGAATACAGCTAACAAGGGAAGCGAAGGGCCTCTTCAAGAACTACAAAACACTGCTCAAAGAAATCAGAGAGGACACAAACAAATGGAAAACCATTCCATGCTCATGGATAGGAAGAATAAATATTGTTAAAATTGCCATAATGCCCAAAGTAATTCATAGATTCAATGCTATTCCTATTAAACTGCCATTGACATTCTTCACAAAATTAGAAAAAAATTATTTTAAAATTCATATGGAATAAGTAAAGAGCCTGAATAGTCATGACAAGCCTAAGCAAAAAGAACACAGCTGGAAGCATCAAGCTACCCAACTTCAAACTATACTGCAAGTCTACAGTAACCAAAACAGCATGGTATGGGTACAAAAACAGACACATAGACCAATGTAACAGAATGCAGAACTCAGAAAGAAGACCACACATCTACAACCATTGGATCTTCAACGAACCTGACAAAAACCAAGCAATGGGAAAAATATTCCCTGTTTAATAAATGATGCTGGGAGAACTGGCTGGCCATATGCAGAAAATTAAAACCGGACCAATTCCTTACACCAGATACAAAAATTAACTCAAGATGAATTAAACATTTAGATGTAAAACCCAAGACTATAAGAACCCTAGAAGAAAATCTAGGTAATACCATTCAAGACATAAGCACAGCCAAAGATTTCATGATGAAGATACCAAAAGCAATTGCAACAAAAGCAAACATTGACAAATGTGATCTAATTAAAGAGTTTCTACACAGCAAAAGAAACAACCATCAGAGTGAACAGACAACCTACAGAATGGGAGAAAAATTTTGTAGTCTATCTATCTGACAAAGGTCTATTATCCAGAGTCCACAAGGAATTTACAAGAATTACAAGAAAAAAACAAACAACCTAATTAAAAAGTGGGTAAAGGACATTAACAGACACTTCTCTAAAGAAGACATACATGCGACCAACAAACATATGAAAAAAAACTCAGCATCACTGATCATTAGAGAAATGCAAATCAAAACCACAAGAAGATACCATCCCATGCCAATCAGAATGGGTATTATTAAAAACTCAAAAAACAACAGATGCTGGCAAGGTTGTGGTGAAAAAGGAACACTTTTACACTGTTGGTGTGAGTGTAAATTAGTTCAATCATTGTGGAAGACAGTGTGGCAATTCATCAAAGACCTAGAGGCAGAAATACCATTTGACCCAGCAATCCCATTACTAGGTATATATCCAAAGGAATACAAATCATTTTATTATAAAGACACATGCACACATGTGTTCATTGCAGCACTGTTTACAATAGCAAAGACATAGAATCAACCCAAATGCCCATCGATAATAGACTGAGTAAAGAAAATGTGGTACATATATATCATGGAATACTATGCAGCTGTAAAAAAATAAGATCATGTCCTTTGTAGGGACATGAATGGAGTTGGAAGTCACTATCCTTAGGAACAGAAAACCAAACACCACATGTTCTCCCCTATAATTGGGAACTGAATGATGAGAACACATGGACATATTGCAGGGGAGCAACACACAGTGGAACCCGTTTTTTGGCGGGGGCAGTGGAGGGAGGGAGAGCATCAGGAAGAATAGCTAATGGATGCTGGGCTTGATATAGAGGTAATGGGATTACCTGTGTAGCAAACTACCATGGCACACATTTACTTATGTAACAAACCTCCACATCTGGCATATGTACCCCTGAACTTTAAAAGTTGAAGAAAAAAATTTAAATGTATCTCTTTATTGTTAGTGCCTGGCTCATGACTGTCACATGTGAATGATAGATGGATGGGATGGATATTTGAAAAAATCAATAAATGACCATTTTTATCCCAAATATTAATTAAGTAGTTACTTTAAAATATATAATATGACTGACTCTCAGAGAGGTAACTCAAAAGTGAATCCTGTTATCAAGATGTTGGTAGTCAAGGAGGGAACTTAGATCACTCATGGCCATTTTCAAAAAATAAGTATAAACCATAGCATGTTAATTAGATATGGGTTGAAAGTAATCTACATGGTGCCATGTATTTTATTTAGAATTGGTGAAGAAAATGCCTTTGTAAAACTTCGAGTTTAGGAATCATTAATGTTATTTCAGGTGGATTAGGTAGGTTATTCTGACATGGAGCAGAACAGCACAGGACTGTTTTTAAAGAGCAGTTTTCATACTTGGAGTATTTTAAAGTACTTTAAAGTGCTTTACAAAGTAATGAGTTAAACATTGGTAGTGAGAAACTATGTATGCTAATGGAGAAACCCATTGTGCTCTTGACAGTAGCTCAAACGGGACTGTGGAAATTAGAAGCAGTTTTATTGATATTGGCCAGGATTTGGGATTAATCCTTGCTCCTTTTGAAAATTGCCATGGGATCTTTAAATTGCACTTGGATGGCCGCCGTGTTTAATAAGATTGTTTTCTAGACCTGAAACTCAACCAAAAAGTTTGTGCACAGACATTCTACAAATAAAGCATATTTGGAGGTAGCAATTTTTTTCATAATGAATTTGGATAATGAAAGATTTTTATAGAAGAAGCAGCAGGAATAAAAGAATCCCCATGACCCTTTCCTGGCTTTTAGAAGTAACCTCATTGGAGATTCTGAAATATTCAGATAAATGTGTTCCAATTTTGCCTTTGCTCTTCAGGATTCTGGCTGGGACTAGTATAAAGGTGCCAAAAATCTAATGAGGAAGCCTGTTCATGAACAATTTCCATACCACTTTTAACAGACTTGCAAGGTTAAGAAGGTCTGAATAAATATGCAAACTTTATGATATTCAATGGAATAATTTTTCATGCCTTTGGTCTTTTAAAAATTTTACACAAAATTCCATCCAAATTCTATCCAAATATGAGTGACAATTTAATCAGAAAGAGTGAAGCAATTTGAAGTTTAAAATTTATTTTAATATATTGTATCATCTATTAATACAAAATGAAATGTTAATACTGTTATTAGTATGCTTGAGAAGTCCCCACTCTAAGCCTACAATGAAATCTGCAACATAAATGATAGATATTAAAACTAATCATTTACTAAAATTCTTTAACATTCTGTTTAGATTTTGCTTGAAAACTATATTACTATAATTCACTATTCATTCACCCAATAGAATTTGATTGGGACTGAATGCTTCTAAGACAGGAATACAAGTTAAGAAAGGAATCTTAGTAAAGACCCGGAAAGCAGAAGTTTATTGAATCCAGATTTTAGAGTTAGCAATAGTGAGACTATATATTAGTTCTGGAATTTAAATTAATCTCCAAACTCTCAGTTTTTAGTTATGAACTCTGTCTTTTCACATCATACAGAGGCTTAATATGCTGAAATAATTAACTTGATGTCTGCTTCATTTCCAAACCTTTAAAATCCACACAGAATACATTCATCAAGCCAACTTTCAAGGAAAACCACGAAGGAATTTTGTGTATTAATGTCCATATTATTTGCCCTACTGTACGCAAAACAAAACAATGCATTTTTTATAAGGAAAAGTTACATAAATTTGACCACAGATGAGCTTGCCTTACCCATCATAAGTAACATAAGGAAACGATTGAGCTTGACAGTGCTTAGGGCTCACAATGTGAGTTAACCTCAATGTGAGTGTTAGAAGTTGGGGATGGTTAAGGGGCAAGTGCTTCTCAGTTGTCAACATTTCAATGTAACCCCAAAACTTTTCAGAGGTGGAAGCCAGTAAGAAATTATAACTATTGCAAATGTAACAGACTTTTCAAAAACATGGGAAAAATCTGAAGGATAAGTATTATTTAAAAAGAATATACAATTTATATATTTTACTTGTAAAATTATTTATAAAAAGTAAAAGTAAATCGTGAGGGTCATCCCATGGTAAAATCTACCTCTATGACATTCCCCTTGCCTGCAGTTTCAGACGTTGTAGTGATGATATGTCTTTCTCAAGGACTGTAATGATAACCCAAACTAAGGCAAAAGCTGCATATTAGAATAGCAGGAACTCTGATTTAGGACGTAATTCGGTTTGCATAATCTTACTTCTGCCATGAACCCTGAATCCCCATGCGACTATAAAGGCAAGGCTCACTCTTGTCGTATTTGCCACTACATTCTCAGTGCCTCATGCATCGAGTATGGGTGTCCCTTAAATATTTTTTGAATGAATAAGTAACAATATTTTGGTTTTGACTTCTGTCTTGGTCTCAACCTCTTCATTTGTAAAATAAGTGAGTTGGGCCAGATGATCTTCATGTCCCCTTCCAGTCTAGTACACTGTTTCTTAACTACCAGCCCTTGTTAACAATACAGATTTCAGGACTGAAATCAAAGTCTCTGGGGGTGGGGCCTTGGCAATTGCCCTTTTAATGCTTCACAGATGCTTCTTTTGTACAAGAAATTTTTTCTAGGACCATACAAGTATCTCAAAATAGATTTAGAAGTAGAAATTTTGACCATATCAAAGTACTTATATATAAAGAGCTAGTAGATAGTGAAGGCGACCATCTTGATAATTTGGTTCTCTAATTCTCAATACTCTAAACTTAGAGATTATGAAATTTTTGTAAGGCCTTTCTACCCAGAGAATTTCCTTCATTCTTGATGGAGGTGGACAAATATATAGTATTTCCAGATTTGGCTGAAAAGCTATAACTTTTAAATAAGCACTCTATTCTTTATTTCTTCATGAAGATATAATTTTCAAGCTGTTAATCTTTCTATATACAAATATATCGCTAAACTAGGTTTTGAAATATTATATTATAAACACAGTAAATCTCTTTAACTGACAGACCAAAATATAATTGGCTTTATTAATATTCAAACATATCAATCTTTTAAAATGTTAATTGACATCTACTTTCCTGGATAAATGTTTTCTTTTATAAAAGTGTAATTTTAAAAATCCTAAATTTAAAAGTTGGCATTGGTAGGTATAAGTTTTTCATATTGACAACAGAAAGACAACTTTTTCTACTCAAATTCCTGCTACCACAGAAAATACCAAGAAAACATGATTAATAAAACAACTTTAAGTCTTTTCATTGACATTCCCCAAAATCAAAACTAACAGTTGGATTTAGGATGCTCAATTGCTTCTTTGTTCTTCCAAACTTCATACTCTTGATGAGGCATAGATTGCTATGACTCAAGAGAAGCCAAAGCAAAGATATTTGGTTTATGTATCTGAACTCTAGTCAAAGTCAAATAGGTAGGCTTTTAAGGTAGACTGAGAGGCCAGATTTTCAGACATCACTCAAGCAGAACTCGCGCAGGGCTCCCTCTCGTTTGGATGAGTTGTCCAAACCAAACACAGCCAGTCATTTCCAGTTTTTTCCAACAGTGTGCATAGTTTCCAACTGCGGAAACAGAGAGACAATTTTTGTGACTTCATGTCAGATGTCAGGCCTGCTGACCTTCAAGGAAAGCTGAGCTTGACAATGGTGAACATTGCCCAGAGTACACAAAGTTAAAATATTTGATCCTTTGCCAGAAATACAAATGGATGTAAAATTGGAACATTTTAAAGGTTTAAATTTAAGCAGTGTTCTTTAAAGAACACATTATTTTGAAACTTTTTTTTTATTCCAGAGCTATCATATATTTTAATTGTAGGTACAAAGAGTATTACACTTTGATTTCTAGTACATATTGTTACACTAAAAAGTAAAGCACAAAATAAAATCTATAATATGCTACCCTTCAAATAAGAAAAAAAGAAATTTGAAAAAATATCAACTCCTTTGTGTAGAAGAGATACAGACAGGGTAAAGCACAAACTAAAGAGATTGGTTACATGATGGAGTAAGGTGAGAAAAGGATGGAGAGAATGGAGGAATCAAAACAGGTTATCAGGGATGAGGAGGGCAAGACATTTTTCTAAGTATATATATTTAAGAGCTCTTACTCTTAGAATCATAGTAATGTTTCATGTATCCATCACATACCCAAAATAATAAACAATAAAAACCAAGCAGGATCCAGAGGAAGCCCAAAATGCAACAGAAACAAGAACACATGATCTGCCAATAATGCAAATAAATAATATAACCATATTCAAGGGAATGGGGAAGAAAAGAACTAGGTTTGGAGAACACTGTCTTGGATGGATATTGTAAGGCTAAAGACACAAAGAACTATTATGCATGCACAAATAGTTTTTATGCAGAAATAGAATTTATGCATGCATAGATTCTGTAATATTACAAGTAAATGTGTTTCTCAAAGGTTTATGGTTTGGCAATTCTGAAACAATGGGTGTGCTAAAATTGGACAAACAGGTAAATATACTGAAGATAATAAGAATGGGTTTCTCACTGCCAGGGAAAGAATTTAAAAATAAGAAAAGAGTAAAAACTAAAGCAGGAGTCCTCAGCCATTTTGGCATCAGGGAAAGGTTTCCTGGAAGACAATTTCTCCATGAACGGGTGGGGTAGGGGGATGGTTTTGGGATGAAACTGTCCCAGCTCAGATCATCAGGCATTAGATTCTCATAAGGAGCACACAACCTAGATCCCTCACATGTGCAGTTCACAGCAGGGTTTGTGCTGCTATGAGAAGGTAATGCCACCCCTAATCTGACAGGATGTGGATCTCAGGTGGTAATGCTCCCTCACCCGCTGCTCACCTCCTGCTGTGTGGCTCAGTTCCTAACAGGCCATGGACAGGGTACCAATCAAAGGCCCAGGGGTTGGGGACCCCTAGACTACAGAGAACACTGTAGTGTTGTACTGGAATCTGAGGTATCAGCATAAACTCATGGCTAGATAGATAGGTAGAGATATAGATATAGATAGATAGACAGAGATACAGATAGGTAGATAGATAGATAGATAGATAGATAGATAGATAGATAGATAATAGAGAACTACAGATATGGTATGTATATGGGTTAAAGTACACAAATATCTTTTCTAACACATAGATATAGATACAGATAGGTATAGACATAATAGATAGATGGAGAACTACAGAGATGGTATGTATGTGGGTTAAAGTACACAAATATCTTTTCTAACACATAGATATAGATACAGGTAGGTATAGACATAATAGATAGATGGAAAACTACAGATATGGCATGTATGTGGGTTAAAGTACACAAGTATCTTTTCTAACATATAGATATAGATAGATATAGGCATAATAGAGAACTACAGATATGGTATGTATGTGAGTTAAAGTACACAAATATCTTTTCTAACATATAGATATATAGATAGATAGATATAGATAATAGATAGATAGATAAAGAACTACAGATATGGTGTGTATGTGAGCTAAAGTACACAAATAACTTTCCCAACTCCGTCTGCCAAGGGGGCTTAGAAATAATGGCATCCTAGTAGTAATGCACATGCAGCACGCAGATCTTGGTTTCTAAACACCATTCCCCATTGAAAGGAACCAGGGCTCCCAGGAGAAATGGTTAGTTCCAGGGCTAAGATCAGAAAAATACAAAATGAACCTGAGTATCTTGTGCTAGCAGAAAGTAAGGACATGTTCACTAAAAGGTGGGGGCCAACTGAAAAAACAAGAGCCAAATCTAGAACAATTTGAGTAATGAAATAAATTGCAATATTGGATTATAACCTATGGAATACATAAATATCTATGAGTCCAGACTAGCAGAAATAAATGCTTGGTTAAATAAATAAATGAGAAATAAAGGAAAACCCTTAGTGTAGAAGTATAGTTAATAAAGGTACAAGAGAAAGGAAATAGACAATTACCTTTAGGCAAACACCATAGTAATAATTGTGTCCACAAAAACAAGATCCATCAATGAATGCCAAAATTAGTAGGTGAAAGTTTGAAGAGAAACACTTTCTATAGCCTCAAAATGTGTCCCCTAAGATATTTAATAACTACAAACGAATGATAGTAAGTTTACAGTGGTGAAATGCAGCAGACACCAACTTAACCAAGTAATCAAAGTCAACACCACTGGCAATAAAAACATTAATATTATAAACCCAGATATAATGCACTGAGAAAGACCCAACATCATTTCTGTGATATATATATCACAGAAATTATATATATGGAATCTAAAAATTATGTATATACACATATGGAATCTAAAAAAGTCAAATATATAGAAAAATATATAGAAAAAGAGAAAAGAGCAATGGTTACCAGGGTTGGAATGTAGGGGGAATAGGGGAGATGTAGGTCAAAGGATACAGAGTTAAATATATATCATATATATAAATATATATTTATTATATATAAATATACTATATACTGTATAACATATAAATATATATTTATAGGTACATATTATATTATTAAATATATATTTAAATATATATAAAATAATTCTCTCTGCTTATCTCCTTCACTCTCCTTTCTCTCTAACTCCCTCTCCTCCTTCTCTTTCCTCCCTCCCTCTCTCCTTCTCTCCTCTCTCCCTCCCTCTCTCACTTCTCTCTGATATTCTCTTGTCTCTCTTTCCCTGCTCTCCTCCCCCTCTCTTCCCTCCTCTCTTCTCTCTTTCTCTCTCCTCTCTCCTCACTCTCTATTATCTCTATCCGCCTTCTAGCTTATTATAGCCGGCACTTCTCCTCTAGAAGACATTGCAAGTCACATAGTAAGGATGTGCAATCTTCCAGGAAAGAGGGCAAGAATGTGGAGCAATAAATAATCTATTATAAGACTCCTTGAACCTTTCTCAGAGGAACCTTCTTGTACCACCTGCATCTAAAGTTATCCCTCTTCCCCAGGTTACTTAATATTCTATTATTCTGTTCTATTTTCTTATCACTTTCTAGAATTATCTTACTTTGTTAAGGTTTTCTTTTATGACTAGCCTTTCCCACCAGAATGTAAATTCTATTAAAGCAGATAATTTATCTAAGTTAATCATCACTCTGTCCAATAGTTCCTTGCTCATATTTAAGTGTTCAATAAATATTTGTTGGATAAAAGAAGGGCACAGCCTCGGACTCTCCAATTTTCATGTTTTTATACAGGACATCATATACAATGTCTCACTAAGAGCAGGCACTGATAAATGTTTGTTAAATAAATAAATGAATACATATTTATATTGAATGAAATTAAAGATGACAAATATATACATATATTTATACACACATTTTGGTAATGGTTATGACTACAACTAAGAAAAAATAATTTCCTTTTTAAGAAGGGACATTTCTATGCATTGGCTTTTTTTCCTAGTGTACTTGGAAGAAGTAGATTAAATTTGATTTTTCTCATGTAGTTCCAGCTAACCTCACCTATTAATGAATACAGCATTTGAGGATTCAATCTGGCAAATGCAGAGCAGGTCTGCAGAACAGACATATCAACAAATTGTTTTGGAAGTGGAGCAGCAGCAGGATGGGAGATTGAAAGGGGCTGGGATATAGGAGACAACCAGCACAGATACACTGCTGTTGCAAGTGCTTTTTCCTTCTTTTGACTGGTAAGAGCTTCTATTGATAGCTCATTTTAATAAATGGCACTTCCTTGAAAAAGTTTCTTTCTTTTTCATAGGATCTAGGAAGGTTCCATATCAATTCCTTGATTGGACTTCCACTTCCTCCCCCAAAGGGCAAAATTATGATCTAATTTCTTTAAATAAGCATTGCCTAGTAAGGTTTGCTTTGTTTAGCATGACTGTTTGCAAGCTCAAAGTATTCACAGACCTGCTCAGTTTTAGCCTTAGGGGTAGATGGAGTCAGGGCTATGACTGCAGAAATCAGGGTAGATGTTGCCTTCCCCAATCATAGATTTCCACTATTAATAGTTCATTACTGTAGCTTTAAACTAGGTAATCCACAATTTAAAGGTTGCTTTTCCTCTTAAATTAAAAAAAAAAAATTAAGATGAAAAACAGTTTGATTATTTTCTTTACAATTTTTAAATTAGGTCCCATGAAAAATGTGCTAGAGATGGGTGTCATTGTTGTGAAATGGGAAAAGGAAAAGCATGGGAGAAGTAGAACCACGAAGCTAAAAAGTTTGTTTAATTTCCCAAGTTTACCTTGAGCTGGCTTTGACCTTAGGGTAAATTACCCGCAGTTGTCGCCATAAACCTGCAACCCATTACTGCACAGACTGAATTAAGATGAGGTCTGTAATAAACTCTGTTCAAGGAGGTTCAGTTAAGAAAAGTGAGCAATGGACCAGTTATTCCAGCAGTCTTTTAGGGATACACTTTCATTACATAGAGACCATTAGAGTGAGTTTCTACAATATTTACTTCTTTTCAATACTTCTCAAATGTAGAGTATAATGATTCCAAACAGTAAACAATACTCACGATGGTACTGATGAATTGTAAATTTTTGTACGGAGGTATTCTGAGAGTTAACTTTTAGTCTGCCATCTGTCCGCTATGTATTATTGAGCAACAGACTTAACTTCTCTGAGCCTCAGTTTCTTCATCTGGAAAATGACTACACTAACACTATCTATTCCGGGGCATATTGTAAAGATTAAAAGAAAACGCCTTTGTGTAATGTCAGGATATCATGAGTTGAAGGTACCCCCAAAATCCAAATCTAATGCAAATGAAAAGGAAATGTATTAATTTATGCAACAGGAAATTGAAAGTGAAAGGCTGGCTTTAGGTATGGTTGGATAAAGATATTCAATGAATGTATTCAAAATGTGCCTTTTCTCCAAATATTGGCTGAGCTGTTCTTTGGACTGACTTTAATCTCAAGTAGTTTCTCTTCATGTGTTGGCAAAGATGACCTCCAGAAGCTAAAAAACAGTACCTCTTTTTCATAGTTCCAGAAAAAGTCCCAGGACCAAATCTCACTTGTAACTCCTGGATCGTGTACTCTAGACTGAGACCAAGAGAAAGAATTCTCAGATTGGCTTGATCCTGGAGGAAGTTGGTTGTGCCAGCCTCACTCAAATACTACGGACTGAAAAAGGGTGAAGGGTAGCACCTTTCAATCAAAAAGGTGATGTTGCATCACCTTTTTTTTGAATATCTTTATCCAACCATACCTAAAGCCAGCCTTTCACTTTCAATTTCCTGTTGCATAAATTAATACATTTCCTTTTCATTTGCATTAGATTTGGATTTTGGGGGGTACCTTCATAAATAACTTGAGAGTGGGCAAAACAACAGCTGAACGTATTCGAAGTGCAGCACAGTGCTTGACAAAGCTCAAGCCATCCATGAATATTTGCTGTTATTAATGTCATCAATTTTCTGGAGAAGGAAATAGACGGCGACCTTAGGCAGAGATCACCAGGGGAGAATCTGGGTGATTAAAAAACTAACCAAGGATGTGAAATATGAGAGCATGACCGATTCTTCTTAAACTTTCCATTCCCAGTCCCAGCGCAGTAGCTGGCACATAACGCTGCTCATAAATGCATGACAAGTGAATGAGTATATGCTAGGAATCCTGCTAAGCGCTTCTCATCCAATGGCCGTTTTATAATAGGAACATAACTATTTCTTGGTCTGTTGTCCCAGTAGACTCTTTCTTCTGAGAGGTTTGTTGTAGGGTGCTCTAAACTTGAAAGTACATGTGAATTACCTGTGATCCTGATACAATGCAGATTCTAACTGGGCACTGTGGCTCATGCCTATAATCCCAACACTCTGGGAGACTGAGGTGGGTGGATCACTTGAGGTCAGGAGTTCAATCAAGATCAGCCTAGCCAACACGGTGAAACCCCATCTCTACTAAAAATACAAAAATTAGCTGGACATGGTGGCACACACCTGTAATCCCAGCTACTTGGGAGGCTGAGGCAAGAGAATCATTTGAGCCCAGAAGGCGGAGGTTGCAGTGAGCTGAGATCACGCCACTGGACTCCAGCTTGGGTGATAGAGTGAGACTCAGTCTCAAAATAAAAAAACAGAAAAGAAACAATGAATGGAGATTCTGATGGAATGAGACTGGAATGGGGCCTGAGATACTGCATTTCTAACAAGCTCATAGGTGGTGCTATTTCTGCTGGCATGCAGACAACACCTTGAATAGTGTCTTAGTCCGTTCAGGCTGTTAAACACAATACCATAAACTGTGGCGCTTATAAACAACAGAAATGTCTTTCTGACAATTCTGGAGCTGGGAAGTTCACATTTACGGGGCTGGCAGATTCAGTGCCTGGCGAGGGGCTCACCTTCTCGCTGTGTCCTCACATGGTGGAAGGGACAAGGCAACTCCCTGGGATCTCTTTTATAAGAGCACTAATCCCATTCAAGAGGGCTCCACCTTCATCACCCAATCACCTCCCAGAAGGCCCCACCCCCTAGTACCGTCACATTGGGGATTGGGATTTCAACCAATGAATTTAGGGGGCACACAAACATTCAGATGATAGCAAATAACTAGTCTCTAAAGCTCTAAACTATTTCCAAATAGGAATTGACATAAATCTTTTACCAAGTTAGTCAACCCCACTGTTCAGTAGAGACTCTGCTTTAGGGTGTTCTTGTACATGTCATTTCCTTCGTGGGTAAGGCGGCAAAAAGGAAGTAACAGATAATTTATGCTTAGAGTAGGTCTCCTAAAAGTCTGTGAAAATGGAGTAAACCACGTAAAATGTACTTTTAAATAGATTAGTGGATCAGTTTCTAGCTCTTAATCTCTTAGTATTTTAATTTATGGTACAGACTACTCTAAAAATGTTAGAAAATGTACTCATAGCTGTTTTTAAAACCAGGCATCATGAATTTTAACCCTTATTTCCTTTAGCACTTTATGGTGTGCAAAGCATTTTGGCATTTATTGCCTTATCTGATTTGGCTAGTCTGAGATAAAAGCTGACCTTCTAAAATAAAATAGTGAAGATGCTGTGATTAGTTTGTCTGAATAACCGTATTTTCTCTTTTGGCCATATATCTCATTTTAATGCACTTATTATCATCCCCAATCTTTCCCCTATCAAATCCATTTCTAGGATTTAGAATTCTTGGCTCCACACCTGAGATTCATAATTGCTTCCTTCTGTTTGGGCAGCTGCAAGAAGTTCACATGAAAACAGTCTCCTTCCTCTCTCTGTAGCCATGACATTGAACATGCATTTTCCCTCCTCAGCAATTACATGGAGGTTACATAACCTACTTGTTGAATTGAAGTAGCATATCTAGACTAATAAAATTTAACCATTGACAGATCCTTACAGGTGATCTGTGGGTAGACGAATCAGAAAGACATATTTGCAAATGTAACATAGCTAAGCAGAAAGATTTAAATGCATCTAGACATAGGAATCCAAGGAGAAAACAGAGTTGCTCTAGAAGCACACTTGGCCTCTCCAAAGCATGTCCAGGGCAACAGGAATGCCCTCAGGGAGCTAGTGGCTGTTATGGGAGTTTCTGTCCAAATGTGATTATGCAAAGCTCAGACATTGGCAAGCTAGTAAATAGATAGCCTTGTGTCTGCAACACCCTTTCTAACAAAGAAGAACTATAAATCCAGCTCTGATGCAAAAACCGCCATAGACAATTTGTAAATGAATGGTTGTGGTTGTCTTCCAATAAAACTTTATTTACAAACACAGATGGCAGATGAAATTTGGCCTACAGACTGTAATTTGTCCACCTTTGAAATAGGCAATGCTAAGATAACATTCTTGTACATGACATCAATAATTATTTCTGTAGAACAAATTCTTAGTAATGGAATTATGGGTGAATACGGATGCACATTTTAAAATATCTTAATATACATTATTAAATATGTTTCCCAAAATAATACAACAATTATACTTCTTACTGAATATACATGTCCTTATTTTGCCATGCATTCACCAACATGGACTATAGTCATTTTAATGAATTGATTTGACAGAAACAATTAGTAGTATTTCACTCTTTGACTTGTTGTTTTATTACCGTGTTTACAATGTTCCTGCATATTGTATATTTATTTTCTGTGTGTTCAAAATGTTTTGTGACATATGGGTGATTTTTGTTTCGTGTCTTTTAATTTTCTTAAAATTCATTATTAAAAATCCATTATAACACTAAATTTAAGGGAGATACAACCAGAGGTTGATATTAATGGATAGAATTAATCTGAGTAAGTTAACTGTTTTAACAGTTAATCTCAATCCCTGAATCTCAAGAGTTTAATATAATAAAAGGTTATTTCTCACTCATGATACAGTTCAACATAGTTTTTGAACTACATGATGTCATCCAATGACTGAGGATGACAAAGCTCTGCCATCCTCAACACATTTTGTCCCTGCACATGGGAATCCAGCCTGCAGTTTGGAAACCACTGTGTGGAGGAGATGGACCTTGCTTTGACTGTTTTAGCCTGAAAGTGACACAGGACCTTCACTCATCTCCTGCTGGTGATAATTCATCACATGGCCTTACCCAAGAGACAGAAATGATGTTGTGTCTTTCTCAGTGCATTATATCTGGGTTCACAATATTAATGTCTTTATTACCAGTGATGTTGACTTTGATTACTTGGTTAAGTTGGTGTCTGCTGCATTTCACCACTGTAAACTTACTATCTTTCTCTTTGTAGTTAGTAAATATCTTAGGGGACACATTTTGAAGCTATAGAAAGTGTTTCCCTTCAAACTTTTACCTACTAATTTTGGCATTCATTGATGGATCTTGGTTTTTATGACACACAACTATTACTATGGTGTTTGCTTAATGGTAATTGTCTATTTCCTTTCTTTTGTACCTTTATTAACTATATTTCTACAGTAAGGAAGAGTTTTCCTTTATCTTATTCCTACAACCCAGGAAGAGGAAATGGGTTTGGTGAGCATCTAGCCCATCTTGCCACGTAATTAAAGTTTAAATACTAGATTTCAGGACTTTGTTTTTTTTTTTTTTGTTTTTTTTTTTTTAGTTCTTCTAATATTTATGGCAAAGACTAGTACTATTTTATAAAAAAATTTGGCTGATGGAGAAACGTAAAAAACAACAATAAGGTATCATCTTACTCCAGTTAAAATGGCTTTTATCCAAAAGACAGACAATAATGAATGCTGGTATAGATGTGGAGAAAGGGGAACCCTCATACACTGTTGGTGGGAATATAAATTACTGTAGCCACTAATCCACTCTGGAAAATAGCATGGAGGTTCTTCAAAAACTGAAAATAGACCCCTATATGATCCAGTGGTCCCACTGCTAGGTGTATATCAAAAGAAAAGAAATTAGTATATCAAAGAGGTATCTGCAAGCTCATGTTTGTTTGCAGCCCTGTTTACAATAGCCAAAATATAAAATCAACCTAAGTGTCCATCAATGGATGAATGAATAAAGAAAGGTGGCATATATACACAATGGAATATTATTCAGCTATAAAAAAAATGAAATCCTGTCATTTGCAGCAATGTGGATGGAATGGAAGATCATTATATTAAGTGAAATAGGCCAGAAACAAAAAGACAAATATTGCGTGTTCACACTCAAATGTGGGAGCTCAAAAAACAAACAAACAAACAAACAAACAAAAAACAATATCAATTGAGCTAATGGAGATAGAGACTAGAAAGATGGTTACTGGAGGCTGGGAAAGGTAGCAGGAGGGGTAGATAAAAAAAACCCAAGGATGGTCAATAGGTACAAAAATGCGGTTAGAATGAAAAAGATTTAGTATTCAGTAGCGCAATAAGGTGACTATATGACTATAGTTAACAATAATTTATTGTATATTTTAAAATAACTAAAATAATAAATTTGAATATTCCTAACCTAAAGAAATGATGGATCCTTGAGGTGACGGATACCCCAATTACCCTGATTTGATCATTACATATCGTATGCCTGCGTGAAAACATCACAAGTACCCCATAAATATATATAGCTATGATGTACCCATAATAATGAAAAGTAACTTATTTTAAAGAAAGCAAAGATAGACATGCTTGCTTGCTCTTTTCTTTCCTTCCTTCCTTCCTTCCTTCCTCCTTCCTTCCTTCCTTCCTTCCTTCCCTCCCTCCCTCCCTCCTCCCTCCCTCCCTCCCTCTTTCTTTCTCTCTCTCTCTCTCTCTCTCTCTTTCTTTCTCTTTCTTTCTTTCTTCTTTCTTTCTTTCTTTCTTCTTTCTTCTTTCTTTCTTTCTTCTTTCTTCTCTTTCTTTCTTCTTCTCTCTCTTCTTCTTTTTCTCTCTTTCTCTCTCTTCTCTCTTTCTCTTTCTTTCATGGAGTCTTGCTCTGTTACCCAGACTGGAGTGCAGTTTTTGTATTTTTAGTAGATACGGGGTTTTACCATGTTCGCCAGGCTGGTCTCGAACTCCTGGCCTTAAGTGATCCACCCACCTTGGCCTCCTAAAGTGCTGCAATTACAGGTGTGAGCCACCATGCCTGGCCTATTTACTTTTTTTTCCTTCCTTCCTTCCTTCCTTCCTTCCTTCCTTCCTTCCTTCCTTCCTTCCTTCTTCTCTCCTCTCTCTCTCTCTCTCTCTCTCTCTCTCTTTCTTCTTTCTTCTCTTCTTCTTTCTTTCTTTCTTTTTCTTTCTTCTTCTTTCTTTCTTTCTTTCTTCTTTCTTTCTTCCTTTCAGACAGAGTCTCACTCTGTTGCCCAGGCTGGAGTGGAATGGCACAATCATAGCTCACTGAAGCCTCGAACTCTGGGCTCAACTGATCCTCCTGTTCAGCCTCCTAAGTAGCTCAGACTACAGGTAAGCCTACCACACCCGGCTGAGTTTTAAACATTTTTGCAGAGACAGGGTCTCACTGTGTTGCTCAGGCTGG
>NC_044563.1:130439229-130470245 GCF_007565055.1 Rhinopithecus roxellana | reverse complement strand
CCTAGTTCCCAGATGACATTTCTTTTTTTTCTTTTTTTTTTTTTCTTTTTTTTTTGAGACGGAGTCTTGCTCTGTCACCCAGGCTGAGTGCAGTGACGTGATCTTGGCTCACTGCAAGCTCCGTCTCCTGGGTTCACACCATTCTCCTGCCTCAGCCTCCTGAGTAGCCGGGACTACGGGCGCCTGCCACCACGCCGGCTAATTTTTTTGTATTTTTAGTAGAGACAGGGTTTCACTGTGTTAGCCAGGATGGTCTCGATCTCTTGACCTCGTGATCCGCCCACCTTGGCCTCCCAAAGTGCTGGGATTACAGGCTTGAGGCACCACACCCCCCCCAGATGACATTTCTAAACATACCTTGGGCCAGAAGGGAACCCTATGCCTTGAAGGGAAGGATCCAGTCCTGGCAAGATGCATCATTAAGGAGCCGTTGGTCCTTGAATAAACATCAGCTGTAGCTAGTCAGTACTTGCTATGGGTCTTGGTTGAGACTCAGAGCCATGCTGGCTTCAGGTGTAGCCCAGCGCATTCTCAGCTTTCTAGGCCACAAGGAAAGACTCCTTATGCTTGAGGAAAGGAGAAGGAGACTTTTCCTTGCACGGTGGGCACCAGCTCAGCCACAGCGAAGTGGAGCAGCAAATGGGGATCCTGAGTCCAGGCTTTGGCTCCGTGACATTATTTCTGGACCTGCTGTGGGGCCAGATGGGAGCCCCCTGCCATGAAGGGAGAGACACAGACCTGGAAGCATTCGCCACAAGCTGCCTGAAAAGCCCATGTGCCTTGAGGGAACATCTGCAGTAGCCAGGCAGTACTTTCCGCCGGCCTGGGGCACTGGTGACCACAGGGAGACTCCTTCTGCCTGAAGAAAAGGACAGGGAAGAGTGGGGAGGACTTTGTCATGTGACTTGAGTGCCAGCACAGCTGCAGTAGAATAGAGCACCAAGTAGATTCCTAAGGTTTCTGACTCCAGGTGCTGGCTTCTGTACAGCATTCCTAGAGGTACCTGGCTCAGGAAGAGCTTATACCCTGAAGGGGACACAAGCCTGTCTGGGTTTCCCACCTGCTAACTGAAGAGCCCTTGGGCCTTGAGTTGAACATTCACAGTAGCCAGACAGTGGGTCGTGGGAGCGACCCAGTGCTACGCTGGCTTCAGGTCTGACATAGTGCAGACTCAGTGGTGGTGGCCACAGGTGTGCTCATGTTGTCACTTGCCAGCTCCAGGCAGCTCAGCACAGAGAAGACTGACTGTTTGGGGGCAAAGTGAGGAAGGAGAACAAGAGTCTCTGCCTGGTAATCTGGGGATTCTCCCAGATCTTATTCAAGACCACCATGATGGTACCTGTACGAGTCTGCAAAGCCACGGTATTACTGGGCTCAGGGTTCCCCAAATGCAGATTGCTGCAGTGATGAAAGATTTATATCACAGCATCAATTCCCTTGGAATACTTGGTAACTTTTCCTAAGAGAGTGGGTACAAACACTCCAAGACTGTGAAGGCTACAATAAATACCTAACTCTGCAATGCCCCCACATTGATGAACGTTCCACAAGCATCGAGGCCATCTACGAAAACATGAATCTCACCAAACAAAGCACCAGTGACTAATCCCGGAGTGACAGAGATATGTAATTTTTCAGACACAGAATTCAAAATAGCTTGTTCTGAGGAAGATCAGTGAAATTGAGGATAGCGCAGAGAAGGAATTCAGATCTATCAGATACATTTCACAAAGAGATTGAAATAATTATAAAAATTTAAACAGAATTCTAGAGGTGGAAAATGCAATTGCATACTGAAGCATGCATTGAGTCTTTCGAAAGCAAAACTGATGAAGCAGAAGATAGAATTAGTAGGCTTAAAGACAGGATATTTGAAATACAAAGTTGGAAGAGACAAGTAGAAACATCAAAGCACACCTATACGATCTAGAAAGGAGCCTCAAAAGGGCAAATTTGAGAGTTAGTGGCCTCAAAAAGGCAGTAGAGAGAGAGAGACACACACACAGAGATCTGGGTATGAAGCTTATTCAAATGGATAATAACAGAACTTTTCCTAACCTAGAAAAATATGTCAGGGTTTAAGTACAAGAGTGTTATAGAACACCAAGTAGATTTAGTCCAAACACGACCTCAAGGCACTTAATAATCAAACTCCCAAAGGTCAAAGAATAGAGCCCTTTCTCAGATGGATAGATTGCAAAAGTTTTCTCTCCATTCTGTAGGTTGCCTATTCACTTTGATGATAGTTTCTTTTGTCTGTGCAGAAGCTCTTTAGTTTAATTAGATCCATTTGTCAATTTTGGCTTTTGTTGCTATTGCTTTTGGTGTTTTTTAGTCAGGGAAGTCTTTGCCCATGCCTATGTCCTGAATGGTGTTACCTAGGACATTCTTCTAGAGTTTTTATGGTTTTACATCTTACGTTTTAAGTCTTTAACCCATCTTGAGTTAATTTTTGTATAAGGTATAAGGAAGGGGTCCAGTTTGAGTGTTCTTCATATGGCTAGCCAGTTTTCCCAACAGTATTTATTAAATAGGGAATCTTTTCCCCCTTTCCCCCTTGCTTGTATTTATCAGGTTTGTCAGAGATCAGATGGTTGTAGATGTGTGGTGTTACTTCTGATGCCTCTGTTCTGTTTCATTGATCTATATAACTGTTTTTGTACCAGTACCTTGCTGTTTTTGTTACTGTAGCCTTGTAGTACAGTTCGAAGTCAGGTAGAGTGATGCCTCCAGCTTGTTCTTTTAGCTTAGGATTGTCATGGCTATAAGGGCTCTTTTGGTTCCATATGAAATTTAAATTAGTTTTTCCTATTCTGTGAAGAAAGTCAATAGTAGCTTGATGGGGGATAGCATTGAATCTACAAATTATTTTGGGCAGTATGGCCATTTTCACGGTATTGATTCTTCCTATCCATGAGTATGGAATATTTTTCCATTTATTTGTGTCCTCTCTTACTTCCTTGAGTAGTGGTTTGTAGTTTTCCTTGAAGAGGAAACTACAAACATCCTTGTAAGTTGTATTCCTAGGTATTTTATTCTCTTTTTAGCAATTGTGAATGGGAGTTCACTCATGATTTGGCTTTCTATTATTAGTTTATAGGAATGCTTGATTCTTGCACATTGATTTTTGTATCCTAATACTTTGCTGAAGGTGCTGATCAGCTTGAGGAGATTGGCGCTGAGACAATGGGGTTTTTCTAAATATACAATCATGTCATCTGCAAAGAGACAATTTGACTTCCTCTTTTCCTATTTGAATACCTTTATTTCTTTCTTTTGCCTGAATACTGCAGCCAAAACTTTCAATACTATGTTGAATAGGAGTGGTGAGAGTAGGCATCCATGTCTTATGCCAGTTTTTCAAAGGGAATGCTTCCAGCCTTTTTCCCACTCAATATGATATTGGCTGTGAGTTTGTCGTAAATAGCTCTTACTATTTTGAGATACGTTCCCTCAATAGGTAGTTTATTGAGAGTTTTTAGCATGAAGGAGTGTTGAATTTTATCGAAGACCTTTTTCTGCATCTATTGAGATAATCATGTGGTTTTGTCATTGGTTTTATGTGATGGATTATGTTTATTGATTTGCGTGTGTTGAACCAGCCTTGCATCCTAGGATGAAGCCGACTTGATCATGGTGGATAAGCTTTTTGATGTACTGCTGGATTCATTTTGCCTGTATTTTATAATCTACAAGGAACTTAAACAAATTTACAAGAAAGAAGAACCCCATCAAAAATTGGGTAAAGGATATGAACAGATTTCTCAAAAGAAGACATTTATGTGGCCAACAAACATATGAACAAAAGCTTGTCATCAATGGTCATTAGAGAAATGCAAATCAAAACCACAGTGAGATACCATGTCATGCCAGTTTAAATAGCGATCATTAAAAAAGTCAAGAAACAGATGCTGGAGAGAATGTGGAGAAATAGGAATGCTTTTGCACTGTTGGTGGGAGTGTAAATTAGTTTAACCATTGTGGAAGACAGTGTGATGATTCCTCAGGGATCCAGAACCAGAAATACCATTTGACCCAACAATCTCATTACTGGGTATATACCCAAAGGATTATAAATCATTCTGCTCTAAAGATATATGCACATGTATGTCTATTGCAGCACTATTCACAATAGCAAAGAGTTGGAACCAACCCAGATACCCGTCAATGATAGACTAGATAAAGAAAATGTGGCACATATACACCATAAACTACTATGTAGCTATAAAAAGGATGAGTTCATGTCCTTTGCAGGGACGTGGACGAAGCTGGAAACCATCATTCTCAACAATCTAACGCGGGGAACAGAAAACCAGACACCTCATATTCTCACTCGTAAGTGGGAGCTGAACAATGAGAACACATGGACACAGTGAGGGGAATATTACACACCAGGGTCTGTTGGTGGGGTGGGAGCATAGGGGAGGGATAGCATTAGGAGAAATACCTAATATAGATGATGGATTGATGGGTACAGCAAACCACCATGTCATGTGTTTACCTATGTAACAAACCTGTATGTTCTGCACATGTATCCCAAAAACTGAAGTATAATAATAATAAAAAATAGAGAAAGGTTCTGAAGGTAGTGAAAGAAATGAAACAAAATTCAATGGTGCTCCAATACATCTGGCATCAGACTTTTCAGTGGAAACTTGACAGGCCAGGAGAAAGGGGGCATAATGTATTTAAAGTGCTGCAGGAAAATATATATATATAAAATCCTAGATAGTATATCCAGCGAAAGTATCCTTCAAACATAAAGCAGAAATAAAATCCAAGGGGTTTCACCAACACCAGACCGGTTCCATAAGAAGTGCTGAAGAGAGCTTTTCAATATGAAATTAAAGGACATTAATAAGCAATAAGAAATCATCTGAAGTTACAAACCTCACTGGTAATCGTAAGTATAAAGACAAACATAAAGTATTATGACACTGTAATTATGATGCATGGACTCATGTCTTGAGTAGAAAGTCTAAAAGATGAACCTATTGAAATAACTACGACAACTTTTCAAGAAATAGGCAGTACATAAGATATATATAGAAACGACCAAGAGATTAAAAAGCAGGGTATATGGAGTTAAAAAGCAGGGGAAACGAAGTTAAAGCCTACAGTTTTTATTAGTTTCTTCTTTGCTTGTTAGTCTGTTTATGGCAAACAATGTTGTCATCAGTTTAAAATAATGGGCGTAAGATATTCAAGCCTCATGGTAACCTCAAATCAAAAACCTACAACAGATACACAAAAAGAGGCATGAAATTAAAACATACCTCCAGAGAAAATCACTTTCACTAAAACGAAGATAGGAAGGAAAGAAGGAAGGAAGGAGGAGACCACAAAACCACCAGAAAACAAATAACAAAATGGCAGGATGTAAGTCCTTGTTTGCTGATAATAGCACTGAATAAAAACAGACTAAACTCTGCAATCAAAAGACATGTTTGCTAGGTGGATAGAAAAGCAAGAGTTATGGCCAGCAAAATAGCCAATGCCTGTAATCCCTATACTTTGGGAGGTGGGCAGATTGCTTGAGCCAGGAGGTCTGAGACTAGTCTGGGCAACATGGCAAAACTCTACCAAAAAAAAAAAAAAAAAAAAAAAAAACACACACAAAAAAATAAATTAGCCAGGTGTGGTGGCGTGTGCCTGTAGTACCAGCTACTCAGGACACTGAGGTTGGGAGGATGGCTTAAGCCCATGAAGTGGAGGTTACAGTGAGCCAAAATCACACCATTATACTCTAGCCTGGGTGACAGAGTGAGACCCTGTCTCAAAAAAAACGTCAACTCTTGCTACAAGAAACACAGTTTACCTATATAGATACACATAGAATGAAAATAGGGGATAGAAAGAGATATTCCATGCAAATTGAAGGTGAAAAAGAACAGGAATAGCTATATTTTTATGAGACAAACTAGATTTCAAGACAAAAACTGTAAAAAGAGACAAAGTCATTATATAACGATAAAGGAATCAATTCAGCAAGAGGATATCACAGTTTGTAAATACACATGCATCCAACAGTGGAACACCCAGGTATATAAAGAAAATATTACTGCAGCAAAAGAGAGACCTCAGTATATTAATAGCTGGAGACTTCACTCTGCTTTCAGCATTGGGTGGATCATCCAGAGTATCAACAAAGGAACACTGGGCTTAATCTGCGCTATAGAACAAATGTACCTGATAGATATTTACAGAACATTTTATCCAATGGCTGTAGAATACACTTTCTTTTCCTCAGCATATGGATCATTCTCAAGGATAGACCATATATTAGGTCACCAAAACACATCTTAAAACTTTCAAAAACAATGGAATAAGCATCTTCTTTGGCAACAATGGAATAAAACTAGAAGTCAATAATAAGAGGAACTGTAGAAACTATACAAACACATGGAAATTAAACAATATGCTCCTAAATGGCCACTAAGCCAATGAAGAAATAAGGAAATTTAAAAATTCCTTGAAACAAAAGAAAATGGAAACAGAACATATCAAAACTTATGGGACACAGAGAAAGCAGTATTAAGAGAAATGTCTATAGCCATAATGTGTACATTGAAAAATTAGAAAAACTTCAAATAACAACTTAATAATGCATGTAAAAAACTAGAAAAGCAAAAATGAAAGCATAAATTAGATGAAAGAAATAATAAAGATGAGAGCGGAAGTAAATAAAATGGAAACAAAAAATTACAAAAGACCAAGGAAACAAAAAGTTGGTCTTTTGAAAAGATAAATTGACAAACCTTTTGCCTCATAGAAAAAGAAGACCTAAACAAATCAAATCAGAGATGGAAAAAGTGACATTACAACTGATACTGCAGAAATTCAAAGGACCATTAGCAACTACTATGAGGCAACTCTATACCAATAAATTGGAAAACTAGAAGAAATGGATAAATTCCTAGACACATAGAACCTACAAAGATTGAACTATGAAGAAATCCAGAACTTAACAGATGAATAACAACTAATGAAATTGAAGCCCTAAAAAAAAAAAAAAAAAAAAAAAAAAAAAAAAACTCTTAGCAAAGAAAATCCTGGGACCTGGTGGCTTCTGTACTGAATTTCACCAAACATTTAAGGAAGAATACCAATCCTACCCTACCCAAACTATTCTGAAAATAGAGGATGAGGGAATACTTCCAAACTCATTATTTGAGGCCAGTATTGCCCTGATAGCAAAAGCCGACAAATACAAACCAAAAAGAAAGCTACAGGCCAATATTCCTGATGAACATTGATGGCAAAATCCTCAAAAATCCCAGAAAACTGAATTGAACAACACATTAAAAGATCATTCATTATGACCGAGTGGAATTTATACCAAGGATGGTTCACCACATACAAATCAAAGTGATACATTATACTAGCAGAATGAAGGACAAACCATGTGGTCATTTCGATTGATGCTGAAAAGCATTTAAACTTCAACATCCGTTCGTGATAAAAACCCTAAAAATAGCTGAGTATAGAAGGAACATACCTCAACACAATAAAAGCCACATATGGCAGACTCACAGCTGGTATCATATTATGAAACATTGATGTGAGAAATTGAAGAGGACACAAAAATGAAAGCTAATCCATGTGCATAGAGTGGAAGAATCAGTATTGCTAAAACGTACATCCTACCCAAAGCAAACTGCAGACGCGATACAACCCCTGTCAAAGTGCTCATGACATTCTTCAAAAAAATAGGAAAAAAAATCTTAAAATTCATGTGGAACCACAAACGATCCAGAATAGTGAAAAACATCTGGAACAAAAAGAACAAAACTGGATGAATCATGCTACCTGACTTCAAATTATTCTACAGTGCTATGGTAACCAAAACAGCATGGTACTGGCATAAAACAGACACATAGACCAATGGAACAGAATAGGGAACCTAGAAAGAAATCCACAGATCTACAGAGAACTCACTTTTGACAAAGCTACCAAGAACATAAATTGGGGAAAATATAGTCTCTTCAATAAATAGTGCTGAGAAAACTGGACGTTTATATGTAGAAGAATGAAACTAGACCCCTGTCTCTTGCCATAAAATGGATTAAAGACTTAAATTTAAGACCTCAAACTGTGAAACTATTTGATACTAAAGGAAACGTTGGGGAAACTCTTCAGAACATTGATCTGGGCAAAGATTTCTTGAGCAATACAAGCACAGGCAACCAAAGCAAAAATAGACAAATGGAATTACATCAAGTTAAAAAACTGCACAACAGCAGAAATACTCAGCAAAGTGAAGAGAGAACCCACAAAATGGTAGAATATATTTGCAAACTATTTGTCAGACAAGATTAAGAACTAGAATATATAAGGAGCTCAACCAATTTTATGGGAATAAAATCTAATAATCTGGTTTTTTTAAATGGGCAAAAGATTTGAATACATCTTTTGCTAAAAAGACATACAAATGGTAAACAGCTATGTAATATGTAAAAAACAGATACGTAAAAATGTGCTCAACATCATTGCATTAGTCTGTTTTCATACTGCTATGAAGAAGTACCCAAGACTGGGTAATTTATAAAGAAAAAGAGGTTTAATGGATTCACAGTTCTATATGTCTGGGTAGGCTTCACAATTATGGCAGAAGTTGAAGGAGGAGCAAAGGCATGTCTTAACGTGGTGGCAGGCAAGAGTGTGTGTGCAGAGGAACTACCCTTTATAAAACCGTCAGATCTTGTGAGACTTACTTTCATGAGAAATCGTGGGAAAAACCCACCCCCATGATTCAATTACTTCCACCAGTTGCCTCCCATGACATGTGGGGATTATGAGAGCTACAATTCAAGGTGAGATTTGCATGGGGACATATCAGTTATTGATCATTGGTGAAATGCAAATCGACATTACAATGAGATATTTCACCTCAGTAAAAATGGCATTTCTTCAAAATACAGGCAATAACAAATGCTGGTGAGGATGTGGAGAAAGGGGAACATTCATACACTGTTGGTTGGAATGTAAATTAATACAACCAGTATGGAGAACACTAGGAGGTTCTCCAAAGAAACAAAAATAGAAATACCATATGATGTAGCAATCTCACTACTGGGTATTTATCCGAAGGAAATGAAATCAGTATGTTGAAGCAATGTCTGCACTCCCATGTTTATTGCAGCAGTATTATCAATAGCCAAGATTCGGAAGCAACCCAAGGGTTCATCAACAGATGAATGGATAAAGAAAATGTGGTACATATACACAGTGCATTACTATTCAGCCATAAACAAGAACGACAACCTGTCATTTGCAGCATGGATAGAACTGGAGGACATTGTGTTAAGTGAAATAAACCAGGCATACAAAGACAAACTTCACATGTTCTCTCTCATTCTTGAGAGCTAAAAATTAAAACAATTTCATTCATGGAGATGGAGAGTACAATGATGGTTACCAGTGGTTGGGAAGGGTTGTGGAGTTGGGGGTAGTGGGGATAGCATGAATAAGATCTAGCGTTTGACATCATAAGAGGATAACTATAGTCAACCATAGTTTATTTTACATTTAAAATAAAAGACTATAATTGGCATGTCTGTTACATAAAGAAAGGATAAATGTTTCAGGTTATGCATACCCCATTTACTCTGATATGATTATTACACATTATATGCCTGTGTCAAAATAGCTCATGTACCCTGTAAGTATGTATACCTACTATATATTCATAAAAATTTAAAAAATAAAGATAGAGATTTTATTCAGTATTTCTACAAGAAATTTATTACGTTTTAATTCATGCAAATTCTTGTGTTGCATTTCTATTTTTCTCTTTTTTTTCTAGTCTTATTTGTATTGTTTCATCTTCATCGTAGTACCTAAGAGTGAAATCACTCTTTTGTATACTCATTTTTCAGAGTTGTGTGTCCTTTGTGTATATCTATTTGTGCTTTTCATTTTTTTTTTTACTTTTCTTTTGGATTCAGGAGTGCACATGCAGGTTTGTTATGTAGGTGAAGTTGCGTGAAGGGGGTTTGTTGTACAGATTTTATCACCTGTGTACTAAACCTAGTACCCAGTAGCTGTTTATTCTGATCCTCTCCCTCCTCCCACCCACCTCTGCATGTAGGCCCCAGTGTCTCCTCTTTGTGTCCATGTGACCTCATCATTTAGCTCCCAATTATAAGCGAGAACATGCAGTATTTGGTTTTCTGTTCCTGCTTAAGTTTGCTAAGGATAATGGCCTCTAGCTGCATTCTTGTTCCCACAAAGGACATGATCTTGTTCTTTTTTTTATGGCTGAATAGTATTCCATAGTATACATGTACCACATTTTCTGTATCCAGTCTGTGATTGATGGGCATTTAGGCTGATTCCATTTCTTTGCTATTGTGAATAGTGTTGCAGCGAACATATACGTGAATGTGTCTTCATGGTAGAATGATTTATATTCCTTTGAGTATATATCCAGTAATGGGATTGCTGGGTTCAATGGCAGTTCTGTTTTTAGTTTTCTGAGGAATTCCCACACTGCTTTCCCTTTTCTCCACAACCTCACCAGCACCTATTATTTTTTGAGTTTTTATAGCCATTCTGACCGGTGTAAGATGGTATCCCATTGTGGTTTTGATTTGCGTTTCTGTAATGATGAGTGATGATGAGCTTCTTTTCATATGTGTGTTAGCCTCATGTATGTTTTCTTTTGAACAGTACTTATTTCCTTTGCCAACTTTTAATGAGTTTGTCTGTGTTTTTTTTTTTTTTTTTTTCTTGTAAATTTAAGTTCCTCATAGATGCTGGATATTAGACCTTTGTCAGGTGCGTAGTTGGAAAAAGTTTTCTCCCATTCTACAGGTTGTCTGTTTACTCTGTTGAAAATTTATTTGCTATTAGAAGCCCTTAAATTTAATTACATCCTATGTGTCAGTTTTTGCTTTTGTTACAATTACTTTCGACATCTTTGTCCTGAAACCTTTGCTAGTTCCTATGTCCAGAATGATATTACCTAAGTTGTCTTCCAGGGTTTTTATAGTTTTTGGTTTTACTTTTAAGTCTTTAATCCATCTTGAGTTGATTTTTGTATATGATACAAGGAAAGGGTCCAGTTTGAATCTTCTGCATATACTTAGCCAGTTATTTCAGCACCATTTATTGAACATTGTCAAAGATCAGATGGTCATAGATGTGTAGCCTTATTTCTGGGGTCTCTATTCTGTTCCATTGGTCTATGTGCCTGTTTTTGTGCAAGTGCCGTGCTGTTTTGGTTACTGGAGCCCCATAGTATAGTTTGAAGTCAGGTAATGTAGATACCTCCACCTTTGTTCTTTTTGCTTAGGATTGCCTTGGCTATTTGGTCCCTTTTTAAGTTCCATTTGAGTTTTAAAATTGTTTTCTAGTTCTGTGAAGAATGTCGTTGGTAGTTTGATAGGAATAGCATTGAATCTGTAAGTTTCTTTGGGCCATTTTAATGATACTGATTCTGCTTATCCATGAGCGTGGAATATTTTTCCATTTGTGTCATCTCTGATTTCTTTGTGCAGTGTTTCATAAGTCTCATTGTAGAGATCTTTCACCTCCCTGGTTAGCTGTATTTCTAGGTATTTTATTCTTTTGGTGGCAGTTGCGAATGGGATTGCTTTACTGATTTGGCTCTCGACTTGGCAGTTGTGAATGTATAGGAATGCTAGTGATTTTTTAACATCGATTTTTTTTTAATCCTGAATTTTTGGTGAATTTGTTTATCAGCTGAAGGAACTTTTGGGCTGAGATTGTGGAGTTTTCTAGATACAGAATCATGTCTTCTGCAAACAGAGATAGTTTGACTTCCTCTCTTTCTGTTTAGGATGCTTTATTTCTTTCTCTTGCTTGATAGCTCTGGCCAGAACTTTCCATACTATGTTGAATAGGCATGACGAGATAGGGCATTCTTGTCTTGTGCCTCTTTTCTTTTTTTGTGTTTTTTGAGACGGAGTCTCGCTCTGTCGCTGAGGCTGGAGTGCAGTGGTACAGTCTCAGCTTACTGCAAGCTCCACCTCCTGGGTTCATGCCCTTCTCCTGCCTCAGCCTCCCGAGTTGCTGGGACTACAGGCACCCGCCACCATGCCCGGTTAATTTTTGTATTTTTAGTAGAGACGGGGTTTCACCATGTTAGCCAGGATGGTCTCGATCTCCTGACCTTGTGATTCGTCCGTCTCGGCCTTCCAAAGTCCTGGGATTACAGGCGTGAGCCACCGAGCCTGGCTGTCTTGTGCCTCTTTTCAAGGGGAATGTTTCTGTCTTTTCCCCATTCAGTATGATGTTGGCTGTGAGTTTGTCATACATGGCTCTTATCATTTTGAGGTATGTCCCTACAATACCTACTTTATTGATAGTTTTTTAACATGAAAGGATGTTGGATTTTATCAAAAGCCTTTCTGCATCTATTGCGATAATCGTGTAGTTTTTTATCTTTAATTCTGATGAATTGCATTTACTGATTTGTGTATGTTGAACCAACCTTGCATATCAGAGATAAGGCCTATTTGATCTTGGTGGATTCGCTTTTTGATGTGTTGCTGCATTCAGTTTGCCAGCATTTTGCTGAGGATTTTTACATCAATGCTTATCAAGGATATTGGCCTGAAGTTTTTGTTGTTGTGTGTCTCTACCAGGTTTTGATATCAGGACGATGCTGGCCTCATCAATTTGATGGGGAGGAGTCCCTCCTCTTCATTTTTTTTGGAATAGTTTCAGTAGGAATGGTACCAGCCCTTTGTCCATCTGGTAGAATTTGCTGTAAATCCATCTGGTCCTGGGCTTTTTTTTGTTGGTAGGATATTTATTACTGGTTCAATTTCATAGCTCATTATTCATCTGTTCAGGAAATCAATTTCTTCTTGGTTCAGTCTTGGAAGAGTGTGTGTGTCCAGGAATTTATCCATCTCCTCTATGTTTCTAGTTCATGTGCATGGAGTTGTTTCTAGTGGTCTCTGATGTCTGTTTTTATTTTTGTGGTATATTATTCAGTGGTAATATACCCTTTGTTGTTTCTGATGGTGTTTATTTGTATCCTCTGTATTTTCTTCTTTGTTAATCTAACTAGTGGCCTGTCTTTTTTCATGGAGTTCTACCTGTGTCTCTCAAAGTTTCTTGGAGTTTAATTGTAACTTTTGTGTCTGTTGATGTAATAGAAGGTCTTGAAGTACTTAGTATAAACTGCCTATTTTATTTCTTATTTATATACTTTATCAAACTCTACTGATTTGTGTATACTACATGATGTTTGAAATGTTTATTTCATCTCCCATGGTACCTGGCACAGAGTTTGGGGCAAGTGAAAGACATAGAAGTTGACATGACTTGTAGATTTCTGAGTACATCTGGATCCATTAGGGCTGTGGAATTTGATGCTGGGTGAGATGGATTCTTAGCCGCTTTTTAGGTTCCTGATGAGGAAGCATTAGAGTGACTACTGAAATGGAAGAATGGGGTGGGACAACATCAGATTCTGGACTCTGGAATATAATTGTCTGCATAAGACCTTAGCAGCTAAAGCAGCTCTCTTTATCCACTGATTTCAAATATGCAGTTGTTAACTCCTATATGCCGTTTTTCTGTCAATCCCTAAAGCTTTAGCAGGTTGGGGAAATTTTTCTACAGCCTCAGACTGCCATCATCTACATTTTTAAAAAAGCTAATGTTTGCATAAAGCTTTTCTCCTTCGTACTATTTTGATCACAGTCTTTATTGGCTCTTATAGAAACATTTGGCCTGGCAAAGTTTGTTTTATTTAAGTAGTTTTTAAAACATGTGCATATACCCATAAAACTATCACCAGAATTAAAGTAATGATCATGTCAATTTTTCCAAATGTTTCTGTGAGGTTTTAGTAATTTTTCTCCCATGCACCCTTCCATCCCATTCTAACTATCACTGTATATTTGTTTGCACATCCTACATTTTTACATACACATAGCATATATTCTTTTATATCTGGCTTCGCTCACTAAAATTATTTTGAGATTTAATGATATTGCAGTGACCATAAAGTTTTTTTTGTATGTTTCTTATTCATATTTGTTGTATGGATATACCACGGTTTGATTGTCCGTATGTTAGCAGTGGTGAACCCATATGTGTCGGCAGCAACTTGATTCTTGCCTCCTCAGAGGAAAGAATTCATCACAGGGGCATAAAGCAGAGTGACAGAGTGAGGCAGGTTTTAGAACAGGAGTGAAAGTTTATTAAAAAGTTTTAGAGCAGGAATGAAAGGAAATAAAGTACACTTGGAAGATGGCCAAGTGGGCGACTTAAGTGATCCAAGTGCACTATTTATTCTTTGTCTTGGAGTTTTTATACATTGGGATAATTCTGGGGTCTGCATTTCTTCTCCCCTGATTCTTCCCTTGGGGCAGGCTTTCCACATGCTCAGTGGCCTACCAGCACTTGGGAGGGGCCACATGCTCACTGTGTTAACTGAAGTTGTACATATGCTCATTTGAGTGTTTTTATCTTACCAGTTGAATGTTCCTAAAGGAAGGTCATATACCAGTGAAACTTAGCCTCCTAGTGCACGTACTAGAGCCCACTTGCCCAACTCCTGAAATCTTGTCAGGAAGCTGCTGATCACCAGCTTCAGGTGTTTTCTATCTCCTGGGAGGCTGCCTTACCCTGGCAGTGGCTGCGAACAACTATTATTCTAGGGAGGCACTTAAACAATTGCCTGACCATCACGTGATGGTCACCTAACATTTCTGGGGGTAAGGGGTTTCCTGCCCTGCTCATGTTTGCCTAACTACTTATTCTAACACATTCATCTATTGATAGACATTTGGGCTTTCTCCGGTTTTGGATTATTACAATTAAGGCTGCCATAAGTATTTGTGTATACATCTTTTTATGAACCTATACTTGTATTTCTCTTTGTAAATATCTACGGAGGAATGGCTGGATCATATGATCAGTGCATATTTAAACCAACAAATTGTTTCCAAAAGTGGTTGTACAATTTTTACACTCCCACCAATATTGGAGTTCTAGTTACTATACTTCCTCACCAAGATTTACTATAGTTAATATTTTTAATTTTAGCCATTTTACTAGTTGTGGGTGATGATTTGCATTTCCCTAATAACCAATAATGTTGAGACTCTTTTTGTGTACTTCTTTGCCATTTGTATATTTTCTTTGGTGAAGAGTTTGTTTAAAATTTTGGATATTTATTTTACTGGATTAATTGCTTTATTATTGAGTTTTCATAGTTCTTTATACACTTTGGGTACAGGCCTTTATTTGATATATGATTTGATAGTACTTTCTTCAGGCTATGAATTATTTTTTCTTAAAAATGTTACACAAATAATGGTAGCTTTTATTTTTATGATGTTCAATTTATTCTTCATGGATGATGCTTTTAGTATCATTCTAAGAAACTTTTACCTAATCTCAGTTTGCAAAGGTTTTCTACTAAATTTTCTTTTAGGAGTTTATCGTTTTAAGTTTTCAAATTAGGTCGGTGATCTATTAATTAATTTTTCTATAAGAGGGAGCCATGAGTTCAAGTTTACTTTTTTGTACATGGATATTGAGCTGCTTGAGCACCATTTTCAAAAGAGACTTCTTTCTATGCTGTATTGCCATTTGCACCTTGCTTGAAAATTCTGACATCCATATACTTTTGGATACTTCTTGGCTTATGACTATCTTGATTACTATCTCTTTATAATATTGTAAGTTTTGAAATGAAGTCATATTGGCCCTTTAACTTTCTTTTTTCATAATTGTCTTGACTATACTAGGTTCTTTGCATTTTCATAGAATCAGTATGTCAATTTCTGCAGCAGTGCCTGCTGGGAATTTGAAGGGATTATGTTCAAGATATAGTCCAATTTAGGGAGAACTTGCACCTTAACAATGTTGAGTTTTCTAACTCATGAAGAAGGTATAACATGTCTCTCCATTTATTAATGCTTTAGTTTCCCTGAGAAAACCCTTTTTTTTGTAGTGTATAGATCTTTGTTACTTATTTGATTCATGCTTATGGTTTTCATAATTTTAAATTATGTCGTACATATATTGCTTTCTTTTTATTTTTTTTTTTATTTTTTTTTTATTTTTTTATTTTTTTTTATTATACTTTAAGTTCTAGGGTACATGTGCATAACGTGCAGGTTTGTTACATATGTATACTTATGCCATGTTGGTGTGCTGCACCCATCAACTCGTCAGCACCCATCAATTCATCATTTATATCATGTATAACTCCCCAATGCAATCCCTCCCTCCTCCCCCCTCCCCCCTCCCCATGATAGACCCCAGTGTGTGATGTTCCCTTCCCGAGTCCAAGTGATCTCATTGTTCAGTTCCCACCTATGAGTGAGAACATGCGGTGTTTGGTTTTCTCTTCTTGTGATAGTTTTGCTAAGAATGATGGTTTCCAGCTGCATCCATGTCCCTACAAAGGACGCAAACTCATCCTTTTTTATGGCTGCATAGTATTCCATGGTGTATATGTGCCACATTTTCTTAATCCAGTCTGTCACAGATGGACATTTGGGTTGATTCCAAGTCTTTGCTATTGTGAATAGTGCCGCAATAAACATACGTGTACATGTGTCTTTGTAGTAGACTAATTTATAATCCTTTGGGTATATACCCAGTAGTGGGATGGCTGGGTCATATGGTACATCTAGTTCTAGATCCTTGAGGAATTGCCATACTGTTTTCCATAATGGTTGAACTAGTTTACAATCCCACCAACAGTGTAAAAGTGTTCCTATTTCTCCACATCCTCTCCAACACCTGTTGTTTCCTGACTTCTTAATGATTGCCATTCTAACTGGTGTGAGATGGTATCTCATTGTGGTTTTGATTTGCATTTCTCTGATGGCCAGTGATGATGAGCATTTTTTCATGTGTCTGTTGGCTGTATGAATATCTTCTTTTGAGAAATGTCTGTTCATATCCTTTCCCCACTTTTTGATGGGGTTGTTTGTTTTTTTCTCGTATATTTGTTTGAGTTCTTTGTAGATTCTGGATATTAGCCCTTTGTCAGATGAGTAGGTTGCAAAAATTTTCTCCCATTCTGTAGGTTGCCTGTTCACTCTGATGGTAGTTTCTTTTGCTGTGCAAAAGCTCTTAAGTTTAATTAGATCCCATTTGTCAATTTTGGCTTTTGCTGCCGTTGCTTTTGGTGTTTTAGACATGAAGTCCTTGCCCATGCCTATGTCCTGAATGGTACTACCTAGATTTTCTTCTAGGGTTTTTATGGTATTAGGTCTAACATTTAAGTCTCTAATCCATCTTGAATTAATCTTCGTATAAGGGGTAAGGAAAGGATCCAGTTTCAGCTTTCTACTTATGGCTAGCCAATTTTCCCAGCACCATTTATTAAATAGGGAATCCTTTCCCCATTTCTTGTTTCTCTCAAGTTTGTCAAAGATCAGATGGCTGTAGATGTGCGGTATTATTTCTGAGGACTCTGTTCTGTTCCATTGGTCTATATCTCTGTTTTGGTACCAGTACCATGCTGTTTTGGTTACTGTAGCCTTGTAGTATAGTTTGAAGTCAGGTAGCGTGACGCCTCCAGCTTTGTCCTTTTGACTTAGGATTGTCTTGGCAATGCGGGCTCTTTTTGGTTCCATATGAACTTTAAAGCAGTTTTCTCCAATTCTGTGAAGAAACTCATTGGTAGCTTGATGGGGATGGCATTGAATCTATAAATAACCTTGGGCAGTATGGCCATTTTCACGATATTGATTCTTCCTATCCATGAGCATGGTATGTTCTTCCATTTGTTTGTGTCCTCTTTGATTTCACTGAGCAGTGGTTTGTAGTTCTCCTTGAAGAGGTCCTTTACATCCCTTGTAAGCTGGATTCCCATACACCAGCAACAGACAAGCAGAGAGCCAAATCAGGAATGAACTTCCATTCACAATTGCTTCAAAGAGAATAAAATATATTGCTTTCTAATTCCAATTTTCAGTTTTTCTTTACTGACTTAAAGAGATACAATTGATTTTTTTCGTATTGACCTTACCTTGCGTCCTGAAACTTTACTAAATCACTCATTAGTTTTAGATGTATAAGTTAAATATATTATATACAATTATATATAAAATATAAATGATAGATAAGACAAAAACTCATAATCTATAACATAAACTGTAGAATATATATTAAAATGTATATATCATGTATGTAAATATTTTTTCTATTGGATTTTCTATATAGATTGCATGGTCCTCTAGAAATAAAGAGTTATATTTTTTCCTTTCTAATCTCAAATGAGTTTCATTTTTTTAAGTCACCTTATTTCATTGGATAGGATGTCCAGCACAATGTGGAAGAGAAGTGGTGAGAGTGAAATCCTTGTTTAGTTTCTGATCTTAGGGTGAAAACATTCACTATTTCACCATTAAGTAAAATATTAGCCGTGGGCTTTTCATGGATCTCTTTTTCTGGTTTCCTTCTGTTTCTTGTATGCTGAGGGTTGTTCTCTTCTGTCTTGTTATTTTTAAGAGCAGGATGAATATTGGATATATCAAATGCTATTCTCTGCTCTTACTGAGGTGGTTGTATGGTTTTTCCTTTTTGTTAATATGGTGAGTTACATCAATTAGTTTTTGAATGTTAAATCATCGTTCAGTACAAGTAAAATTGTAGTAAGTTCCACTTAGTCACATTATATTATCTTTTCTATGTGTTATTGGATTTGACTTGCTAAAATTTTGTTCAGTATTTTCATCTATTTTCATAATTTTCTGTTTCTGTAATGTTTCTATATGATTGTCAGGGTAATGCTGGCCTTATAGAATGAGTCATGAACTATTCTCTCCTATACTTTTCTGGAGTGGTTGCTGTAGAATTAATATCATTTATTCCTTAATTGTTTAGGCCTGGTGTTTGGGTTATAAAAATGCTTTAAAAAACAAATTCAGTTACTTTAATATATATGGAATTATTCAGGTTAATGAACTCACTTGATGAATGAGCATTGGTAGTTTTTATCTTTCCATAAATATTTGCATTTAACCTAAGTTGTTGAATTTATTGGCATCAAGTTTTTCAAAGTATTCCCTTATCCTTGTATTATCTATAGACTCTGTCATAGTATTATCTGTCATTCCTGTTACTGGTAATTTTTGTCTGAATTTGTATCTTCTCTTTTTTGTTCATGATCAATCTGCCTAGAGGTTTATTCTTTTAAAAAAAATCTCAACCAGCTTTTGGTTTAATTTATTTTCTGTATTATTTCTTCTTTCTAGTTCATTGATTTCCACTGTGTTCTTTACCATTTCCATTTTGCGGCTAACTTTGCCATTTAATTTCCTCTTCTTTGTGAAGAGGTCATTGATTTTGAGACTTTTGCCCTTATCTAATATAGGCATTTATTCTGTGCTATTAGTTTCCTTCTAAGTGCTGCTTTTTTATTTTATTTTATTTTATTATTATTATATTTTAACTTTTTTTTAATTATACTTTAAGTTCTAGGGTACATGTGCATAACGTGTAGGTTTGTTACATATGTATACTTGTGCCATGTTGGTGTGCTGCACCCATCAACTCGTCAGCACCCACCAATTCATCATTTATATCAGGTATAACTCCCAATGCAATCCCTCCCCGCTCCCCCCTCCCCATGATAGGCCCCAGTGTGCGATGTTCCCCTTCCCGAGTCCAAGTGATCTCATTGTTCAGTTCCCACCTATGAGTGAGAACATGCGGTGTTTGGTTTTCTGTTCTTGTGATAGTTTGCTAAGAATGATGGTTTCCAGCTGCATCCATGTCCCTACAAAGGACACAAACTCATCCTTTTTTACAGCTGCATAGTATTCCATGGTGTATATGTGCCACATTTTCTTAATCCAGTCTGTCACTGATGGACATTTGGGTTGATTCCAAGTCTTTGCTATTGTGAATAGTGCCACAATAAACACACGTGTGCATGTGTCTTTATAGCAGCATGATTTATAATCCTTTGGGTATATACTCAGTAGTGGGATGGCTGGGTCATATGGTACATCTAGTTCTAGATCCTTGAGGGATCGCCATACTGTTTTCCATAATGGTTGAACTAGTTTATAATCCCACTAATAGTGTAAAAGTGTTCCTATTTCTCCACATCCTCTCCAACACCTGTTGTTTCCTGACTTTTTAATGATTGCCATTCTAACTGGTGTGAGATGGTACCTCATTGTGGTTTTGATTTGCATTTCTCTGATGGCGAGTGATGATGAGCATTTTTTCATGTGTCTGTTGGCTGTATGAATGTCTTCTTTTGAGAAATGTCTGTTCATATCCTTTGCCCACTTTTTGATGGGGTTGTTTGTTTTCTTCTTGTATATTTGTTTGAGTTCTTTGTAGATTCTGGAGAGTAGCCCTTTGTCAGATGAGTAGATTGCAAAAATTTTCTCCCATTCTGTAGGTTATCTGTTCACTCTGATGGTAGTTTCTTTTGCTGTGCAGAAGCTCTTTAGTTTAATTAGATCCCAATTGTCGATTTTGGCTTTTGCTGCCGTTGCTTTTGGTGTTTTAGATATGAAGTCCTTGCCCATGCCTATGTCCTGAATGGTACTACCTAGGTTTTCTTCTAGGGATTTTATGGTATTAGGTCTAACATTTAAGTCTCTAATCCATCTTGAATTAATCTTCGTATAAGGAGTAAGGAAAGGATCCAGTTTCAGCTTCCTACTTATGGCTAGCCAATTTTCCCAGCACCATTTATTAAATAGGGAATCCTTTCCCCATTTCTTGTTTCTCTCAGGTTTGTCAAAGATCAGATGGCTGTAGATGTGTGGTATTATTTCCGAGGACTCTGTTCTGTTCCATTTGTCTATATCTCTGTTTTGGTACCAGTACCATGCTGTTTTGGTTACTGTAGCCTTGTAGTATAGTTTGAAGTCAGGTAGTGTGATGCCTCCAGTTTTGTTCTTTTGACTTAGGATTGTCTTGGCAATGCGGGCTCTTTTTTGGTTCCATATGAACTTTAAAGCAGTTTTTTCCAATTCTGTGAAGAAACTCATTGGTAGCTTGATGGGGATGGCTTTGAATCTATAAATAACCTTGGGCAGTATGGCCATTTTCACGATATTGATTCTTCCTATCCATGAGCATGGTATGTTCTTCCATTTGTTTGTGTCCTCTTTGATTTCACTGAGCAGTGGTTTGTAGTTCTCCTTGAAGAGGTCCTTGACGTCCCTTGTAAGTTGGATTCCTAGGTATTGTATTCTCTTTGAAGCAATTGTGAATGGAAGTTCATTCATGATTTGGCTCTCTGTTTGTCTGTTACTGATGTATAAGAATGCTTGTGATTTTTGCACATTAATTTTGTATCCTGAGACTTTGCTGAAGTTGCTTATCAGCTTAAGGAGATTTTGGGCTGAGATGATGGGGTTTTCTAAATATACAATCATGTCATCTGCAAACAGGGACAATATGACTTCTTCTTTTCCTAACTGAATACCCTTGATTTCTTTCTCTTGCCTGATTGCCCTAGCCAGAACTTCCAACACTATGTTGAACAGGAGTGGTGAGAGAGGGCATCCCTGTCTTGTGCCAGTTTTCAAAGGGAATTTTTCCAGTTTTTGCCCATTCAGTATGATATTAGCTGTGGGTTTGTCATAAATAGCTCTTCTTATTTTGAGGTACGTTCCATCAATACCGAATTTATTGAGCGTTTTTAGCATGAAGGGCTGTTGAATTTTGTCAAAAGCCTTTTCTGCATCTATTGAGATAATCATGTGGTTCTTGTCTTTGGTTCTGTTTATATGCTGGATTACGTTTATTGATTTGCGAATGTTGAACCAGCCTTGCATCCCAGGGATGAAGCCCACTTGATCATGGTGGATAAGCTTTTGGATGTGCTGCTGAATCCAGTTTGCCAGTATTTTATTGAGGATTTTTGCATCGATGTTCATCAGGGATATTGGTCTAAAATTCTCTTTTTTTGTTGTGTCTCTGCCAGGCTTTGGTATCAGGATGATGTTGGCCTCATAAAAAGAGTTAGGAAGGATTCCCTCTTTTTCTATTGATTGGAATAGTTTCAGAAGGAATGGTACCAGCTCCTCCTTGTACCTCTGGTAGAATTCAGCTGTGAATCCATCTGGTCCTGGACTTTTTTTGGTGGGTAGGCTATTAATTATTGCCTCAATTTCAGAGCCTGCTATTGGTCTATTCAGGGATTCAACTTCTTCCTGGTTTAGTCTTGGAAGAGTGTAAGTGTCCAGGAAATTGTCCATTTCTTCTAGATTTTTCTGGTTGATTTGTGTAGAGGTGTTTATAGTATTCTCTGATGATAATTTGTATTTCTGTGGGGTCCGTGGTGATATCCCCTTTATCATTTTTTATTGTGTCTGTTTGATTCCTCTCTCTTTTCTTCTTTATTAGTCTTGCTAGCGGTCTGTCAATTTTGTTGATCTTTTCAAAAAACCAACTCCTGGATTCATTGATTTTTTGGAGGGTTTTTTGTGTCTCTATCTCCTTCAGTTCTGCTCTGATCTTAGTTATTTCTTGCCTTCTGCTAGCTTTTGAATGTGTTTGCTCTTGCCTCTCTAGTTCTTTTAATTGTGATGTTAGAGTGTCAATTTTAGATCTTTCCTGCTTTCTCTTGTGGGCATTTAGTGCTATAAATTTCCCTCTACACACTGCTTTAAATGTGTCCCAGAGATTCTCGTATGTTGTATCTTTGTTCTCATTGGTTTCAAAGAACATCTTTATTTCTGCCTTCATTTCGTTATGTACCCAGTAGTCATTCAGGAGCAGGTTGTTCAGTTTCCATGTAGTTGAGCGGTTTTGATTGAGTTTCTTAGTCCTGAGTTCTAGTTTGATTGCACTGTGGTCTGAGAGACAGTTTGTTATAATTTCTGTTGTTTTACATTTGCTGAGGAGTGCTTTACTTCCAATTATGTGGTCAATTTTGGAATAAGTGCGATGTGGTGCTGAGAAGAATGTATATTCTGTTGATTTGGGGTGGAGAGTTCTATAGATGTCTATTAGGTCCGCTTGGTGCAGAGATGAGTTCAATTCCTGGATATCCTTGTTAACTTTCTGTCTCGTTGATCTGTCTAATGTTGACAGTGGAGTGTTGAAGTCTCCCATTATTATTGTATGGGAGTCTAAGTCTCTTTGTAAGTCTCTAAGGACTTGCTTTATGAATCTGGGTGCTCCTGTATTGGGTGCATATATATTTAGGATAGTTAGCTCTTCCTGTTGAATTGATCTCTTTACCATTATGTAATGGCCTTCTTTGTCTCTTTTGATCTTTGATGGTTTAAATAAGAAAAAGAAATGAACAAAGCCTGCAAGAAATATGGGATTATGTAAAAAGACCAAATCTACGTCTGATTGGGGTGCCTGAAAGTGAGGGGGAAAATGGAACCAAGTCGGAAAACACTCTTCAGGATATCATCCAGGAGAACTTCCCCAACCTAGTAGGGCAGGCCAACATTCAAATTCAGGAAATACAGAGAACGCCACAAAGATACCCCTCCAGAAGAGCAACTCCAAGACACATAATTGCCAGATTCACCAAAGTTGAAATGAAGGAAAGAATCTTAAGGGCAGCCAGAGAGAAAGGTCGGGTTACCCACAAAGGGAAGCCCATCAGACTAACAGCAGACCTCTCAGCAGAAACTCTACAAGCCAGAAGAGAGTGGGGGCCAATATTCAACATTCTTAAAGAAAAGAATTTTAAACCCAGAATTTCATATCCAGCCAAACTAAGTTTCATCAGTGAAGGAGAAATAAAATCCTTTACAGATAAGCAAATGCTTAGAGATTTTGTCACCACCAGGCCTGCCTTACAAGAGACCCTGAAGGAAGCCCTAAACATGGAAAGGAACAACCAGTACCAGCCATTGCAAAACATGCCAAAATGTAAAGACCATCGAGGCCAGGAAGAAACTGCATCAACTAACGAGCAAAATAACCAGTTCATATCATAATGGCAGGATCAAGTCCACACATACCAATATTAACCTTAAATGTAAATGGACTAAATGCTCCAATTAAAAGACACAGACTAGCATACTGGATCAAGAGTCAAGACCCATCAGTCTGCTATATTCAGGAGACCCATCTCACATGCAGAGACATACATAGGCTCAAAATAAAGGGATGGAGGAAGATCTACCAAGCAAATGGAGAACAAAAAAAGCAGGGATTGCAATACTAGTCTCTGCTAAGTGCTGCTTTAGCAGCATCCCACTGACTTTGATATGCTTTGTTTTAATTTTCACTCAGTATAAAGTACTTTCTAATTTTCCTTTTGATTTCTTCATTGACCCTGAATTATTCAGAACTGTATTTTTCCCAAACATTTAAAATTTTCTGGAGATGTTTTGTTATTGATTTCTAATTTAATTCTGTTCTGGTCAGGGAACATGCTTCGTATGACATGAATGCTTTCAGTCTGTTGAGTTGTACGTATGCTGCTATTGTTGGACACATAGTTTGATAGATGCCAATTTGGTTGCATTGGTTGATAATGTTTTCAAGTGTGCTATCTTGAGTAGATGACTTTTTTGTGATGATTTTTTGGTTGTTGAATCAAATAATTGAGATAAGGGTTTTACTATGTTAGTGGTTGCTGTAAGATTTATACTGGCATGTGTAGCTTGTCAAAATCTAACTTAAGTGATATTATAGAACTTTACATACAGTATAAGAACCTTGTAATTGCATGCTTCAGTTTCTGTCCTTCTGATCATTGTGCTATTGTTGTCGTACGTATTACTTTTAACATGTTTTAAACTTCAAACAACATTGCTATTATTTATGTTTAAATAATGAATTATCTTTTAAATACGTTTAAGTAATTTAAAAGTATTTGACCATGCCTTACCATATCCGATGTTCTTCTTTGTATAGATACATATTTCTATCTGGTTTCATTTTCTTTTGCCTGAAGAACTTTTAACATTCCTTATAATGCTGGTCTGCTGGTAATACATTTTTGCAACTTCTGTATGTTTTCTAATGTCTTTATTTCATCTTTGTCTTTGAAAAACTTTTGGGTTGGATATAGGATTACAGGTTAACAATTATTCTTCTTTTATTATGTTACAGATATTACTAGAGTATTTTCTCACTTGTGCTATTACTAATGAGAAATACGCTGCCACTCTTACTTTTGTTCCTCTGCAGAAAAATGTCTGTTTCTCCTGACTCCTTTTAAGATTCTTTTTTTTTCTACTGATTTTAAATGAATTGATTATGATGTATCCTCATATAGTTTTATGGGTCTTATACTTGGAGTACATTGAGCTTCCTGGATCTGTGATTTTTATAGTTTTAATAAATTTTTAAACATTTTTTTCATTACTTTTAGAATATTTTTCTCTTCCCCCTCTCTTTTAGAGGCCAATTACATGTGTATTCAGCTCCTTTAAGCTGCCCCACAGGCTGCAGATTCTATTTTCAGTTTTTAAAATTGTTTATTCCCTCTTTTTCTTTCATATGATTTCTGTTGCTATGTCTAGACTCACTCATCTTTTTCTTCTACAATGTCTAACCTGCTGCTCATTCCACCCAGTGCATTTTTCATCCAAGACATTGTGGTTTTTATCTCTAGAAGTTTGTCGGGCTCTTTCATATATTACATAGCTATATTTGAGTTTTTGAACATACAGATTATTTGTAATAACTGTTTTAATGTCCTTGTCTACTAATTCTGACATTTTTGTCAGTTCTGGGTCAGTTTTGATTGATTCCTTTATCTCTTTATTATGAATCATATTTTACAGATTCTTGGCACGTCTAGTAATTTTTTTTTGGATGCCAGACTATTACCCTTTTTGGACACTAGGTATTATTTTTATTCCGATAAATTTCCTAGATCATATTTCAGAGACATAGCTAGAGATTTCTTAGAAACAGTTTAATCCTTTTAGACCTTAATTTAAAAGTTGTTAGGTCGGAGCAGAGCAGTGATCAGTCTACATGTAACTACCAACTACTGAGCCGATATCCTTCTGTGTACTCTGCCCAGTTCTCTGTGAATCTTGAGCTTTTCAGTGTTCCTATTGGGAAGAAGCACTACTCTTGGTCTTGTGTGCATGTTAACATTATAATGTTTAATCCGTTCAAGTATTTGTGCTGAATAATACTCAGCTGAACATTTGAAGGGGACCCCCTACAGATCTCTGGAGTTATTTCTTTGTGCACCCCTATCATCTTTCCCATGAAATTTAGCTGCTTAGACTCTTCAAACTCTCAGCATCATCACTTGAATAGAAGAAGTCTGCTAGTTTTTCACAATGGCTTTCTCTTCCTAATCTGCAGACAGGGAACTTCATAGGCAGTAAGCTGAAGCATTTACAGAGCTCACCTTGTTTGTTTCCTCTGTCTCAAGGATCATGATCCTTTTTTGCTTGATAGGTATCTTGAAAACTTTTGTATATTTTGTTTTTTGGTTGAAACAAATTTTTTCAGCAAGCAGATTAAATATCTGGTCCCTTTTCCTTCCTCTAGGCCAGAAGGAAAGTTTACTTGGAGTATTTCTTCAGGGAGAAATTTATTTATAAAGGCATATGCCCAAACTGTCCCTCTTTATCAGTGCAGGTGTATCCTAATGACATACTCTCTACTGGTGAGAATAGTTCCACCAGACAGACAGGCATCTGCTTTAGCGTTCAGCAAACTCTTGGACAGTTTATGGAATGACTTGTTGGCAATGGTTTTCAAGTAGTTATGAATCCAAAGAGTAGAGTTGCAAGAATTAGCTAGTAATATTTAAGAAATGCATGATCTTGAGAGTCTCATGTATTGTTTGCCTGTAATCCTCAGTTCTCACAGGAGGAAGTGGAAATGTTAGTTTAATCAGCTTATGAGAACAAATGAAAGTAGATATTAATTATTCACACTGATTTTTCATTTTGAAGATACAAGGTGTTTATTAACGTAAACTATTTGCTTCTTTCTAAAACAGTGTTGTAAAATCATTGAGCTTATAGAGATTTAGAATAAAGTACTATTTTTATGTTGATCTTAAATGTGTTAGTGTAGTTTCAGTAATTCCTATGGGATCATCATACAGTAATTACAATTTTAAGGAGTTTGTGTGTCTCAAAATGTTATCATTGCATATATTAATGCTATTATAAATGCCGTTGTAAAAAGAAATGTGAGGAAAATTATTAAATAATTATCAGAATGAAGTTGAGTTAATAGGTGTGACATCCAATTATAACTTGCCCTAAGAGAAATATCAGTAGAGGTTGAACATTTCTGCCTCAGCTAAGACATATACTTGTGCTTAGACTAGGAAGTATTCATAAAGAAAAGGGAACTTTTTATTAGTATGTCCTGTTGACCATATCTTGTTATAATTTAGAACCTGTGTATTATAGGTGTGGAGTTGAACTATTAAATGGAAGATCAATCACTCTTTTCAGATGTTGCTGCTTCATGGGACAGTATGTTGAAGTGCGTTTTGGGACATTTTAAATTAAGTAAGCTAGAGTGAGAAGGTATAGACAAGCATATGGGGAGACTAAGATGATCCATGTGGTAGTGGATTAGAGTTAGAGACATCAGCATGAACTCATGTATGTTTAGCTTAATATAGAAACAGTTGGAGATACACACACATATATGTCTATAAATATTACATATACATACAGAAATACTTCATTTTATTGTGCCTTGCATTACTGCACATTGTAGATACTGTTTTTTACAAATTGAAGGTTTGTGGCAACCCTGCCTCAAGCAAGTCTGTCAGTGCATTGTCCAACAGCATGTGCTTGCTTCAAATGTCACTCTGTGTCACATTTTGGTTATTCTTGCAATATTTCAAACCTTTTCATTATCATATTTGTTACAGCGATCTGTGATCAGTTATCTTTGGTGTTACTATTGTAATTGTTTTAGGCACTACAAAGTGTGCCTTTATAAGGCAGCAAACTTAATAAATGTATGTCTTCTGGCTACTCCACCAATCAACTGTTCTTCTGTCTTCTCTCTCCTTATGCCTCCCTCTTCCCTGAGACACAATGATAATGTATTTAGGCCAATTGATAACTCTACAAAGATGTCTGTATGTTCAAGTGAAAGGAAGAGTCATACATCTCTTACTTTAAATCTAAAGCTAAAAATGATTAAGCTTAGTGAGGAAGACATGTTGAAAGCTAAGAGAGGCCCAAAAGCTAAACCTGTTGCACCAAACAGCCAAGATATGCATAAAGTTCTTGAAGGAAATTAAAATGACTCCTACAGTGAACACATGAATGAAAGGCAAGCAAAACAGCCTCATTGGTGCTATGGAGAAGGTTGAGTAGTCTAGATGGAAGATAAAACCAGTCACAACAGTCTCTTAAGTCAAATCCAGATCAAGGCCCTGACTCTCTTCAGTTTAACGAAGGCTGAGAAGAGGTGAGGAAGCTGCAGAAGAAAAGTTGGAAGCTAGCGGAGGGTTGGTTCATAGAGTTTAAGGAAAGAGGCCATCTTCGTAACATCACAGTTCAAAGTGAAACAGCAAGTACTGTTGTAGAAGCTGCAGCAAGTTGTCTAGAAAATCTAGCTAAAATAATAGATGAAGGTGGCTACATTAAACAATAGACTTTTTTTTTTTTGAGATGGAGTTTCACTCTTGTTGCCCGGGCTGCGGTGCAATGGTGCAACCTTGCTTACTGCAACCTCTACCTCCTGAGTTCAAGTGATTCTCCTGCCTCAGCCTCCCAAGTAGCTGGGATAACATGCATGCACCATCATGCCCATTTAATTTGTATGTTTTTAGTAGAGATGGGGTTTCACCATGTTGGTCAGTCTGGTCTTGAACTCCTGACCTCAAGTAATCCACCCACCTCGGTCTACCAAAGTGCTGGGATTACAGGCATGAGCCACCATGCCCGTCCTAAACAACAGATTTTTTTTGTAGACAAAACAGCTGTCTATTGGAGGAAGATGTCATGTAGGACTCTGATAGCCAGAGAGAAGTCAATTCCTGGTTTCGAAGGACAGGCTGACTCTCTTGTTAGGGAGTAATGCAGCAGGTGACTTTAAGAGGAAGCTGGTTGGGCATGGTGGCTCACACCTGTAATCCCAGCACTTTAGGAGGCTGAGGTGGGCAGATCACTTGAGGTCAGGAGTTCAAGACCAGACTGACCAACATGGTGAAACCCCATCTCTACTAAAAACATACAAAATTAAATGGGCATGATGGTGCATGCATGTTATCCCAGCTACTTGGGAGGCTGAGGCAGGAGAATCACTTGAACTCAGGAGGTAGAGGTTGCAGTAAGCAAGGTTGCACCATTGCACCGCAGCCCGGGCAACAAGAGTGAAACTCCATCTCAAAAAAAAAAAAGTCTATTGTTTAATGTAGCCACCTTCATCTATTATTTTAGCTAGATTTTCTAGACAACTTGCTGCAGCTTCTACAACAGTACTTGCTGTTTCACTTTGAACTGTGATGTTACGAAGATGGCCTCTTTCCTTAAACTCTATGAACCAACCCTCCGCTAGCTTCCAACTTTTCTTCTGCAGCTTCCTCACCTCTTCTCAGCCTTCGTTAAACTGAAGAGAGTCAGGGCCTTGATCTGGATTTGACTTAAGAGACTGTTGTGACTGGTTTTATCTTCCATCTAGACTACTCAACCTTCTCCATAGCACCAATGAGGCTGTTTTGCTTGCCTTTCATTCATGTGTTCACTGTAGGAGTCATTTTAATTTCCTTCAAGAACTTTATGCATATCTTGGCTGTTTGGTGCAACAGGTTTAGCTTTTGGGCCTCTCTTAGCTTTCAACATGTCTTCCTCACTAAGCTTAATCATTTTTAGCTTTAGATTTAAAGTAAGAGATGTATGACTCTTCCTTTCACTTGAACATACAGACATCTTTGTAGAGTTATCAATTGGCCTAAATACATTATCATTGTGTCTCAGGGAAGAGGGAGGCATAAGGAGAGAGAAGACAGAAGAACAGTTGATTGGTGGAGTAGCCAGAAGACATACATTTATTAAGTTTGCTGCCTTATAAAGGCACACTTTGTAGTGCCTAAAACAATTACAATAGTAACACCAAAGATAACTGATCACAGATCGCTGTAACAAATATGATAATGAAAAGGTTTGAAATATTGCAAGAATAACCAAAATGTGACACAGAGTGACATTTGAAGCAAGCACATGCTGTTGGACAAATGGCACTGACAGACTTGCTTGAGGCAGGGTTGCCACAAACCTTCAATTTGTAAAAAACAGTATCTACAATGTGCAGTAATGCAAGGCACAATAAAATGAAGTATTTCTGTATGTATATGTAAATATTTATAGACATATATGTGTGTGTATCTCCAACTGTTTCTATATTAAGCTAAACATACATGAGTTCATGCTGATGTCTCTAACTCTAATCCACTACCACATGGATCATCTTAGTCTCCCCATATGCTTGTCTATACCTTCTCACTCTAGCTTACTTAATTTAAAATGTCCCAAAACGCACTTCAACATACTGTCCCATGAAAGCAGCAACATCTGAAAAGAGTGATTGATCTTCCATTTAATAGTTCAATCCACACCTATAATACACAGGTTCTAAATTATAACAAGATATTGTCAACAGGACATACTAATAAAAAGTTCCCTTTTCTTTATGAATACTTCCTAGTCTAAGCACAAGTATATGTCTTAGCTGAGGCAGAAATGTTCAACCTCTACTGATATTTCTCTTAGGGCAAGTTATAATTGGATGTCACACCTATTAACTCAACTTCATTCTGATAATTATTTAATAATTTTCCTCACATTTCTTTTTACAACTGCATTTATAATAGCATTAATATATGCAATGATAACATTTTGAGACACACAAACTCCTTAAAATTGTAATTACTGTATGATGATCCCATAGGAATTACTGAAACTACACTAACACATTTAAGATCAACATAAAAATAGTACTTTATTCTAAATCTCTATAAAGCTCAATGATTTTACAAACACTGTTTTAGAAAGAAGCAAATAGTTTACGTTAATAAACACCTTGTATCTTCAAAATGAAAAATCAGTGTGAATAATTAATATCTACTTTCATTTGTTCTCATAAGCTGATTAAACTAACATTTCCACTTCCTC